>NC_057797.1:744729576-744930950 GCF_018294505.1 Triticum aestivum
CCTCCCCTTTGCCATTTTGGGCAGCAGCTAATCCCCACTCATCGAATTCAGTGCCCCCAAATCATCAGCCGCCGCCACCTCCCACCTTCTCCTCGTAATCCGGCGCCGGCCACCTCCTCTCCGCCACTTGGCGCCATCCCATAGGCCAGGCCGCCGCCAGCTATCGTGTGCAGCCAATCGGAAGCCTCCATGCATGCTCCTCGCGCCCCACTTCACCGCAGGCCCGCCAGGCCCATATGGAGCCCGCCCGGGCCTGGAACCGCGTCGTCACCCGCAGCGCAGGAGTGCTCGCCTCGCCTCCTGCATCCTCCCGTAGAGGCAACTGCCTCCTCACCTCGGCCCCGAGCGCCACCACCCGTCGACGGCCTCGCCGGAGCCAGCCGCCGCCGGCAACCGCGGCAACCCCGCTGGACCGAGGTCGCGTTGCCCCACTGTCCTTTCCCTTTCTCCCTTCTTCTTCTCTGTCTCTCTAACCTTCCTCTCTCCCCATCACGGCAGTAGCAGCCGAGCGCCATGGAGCCGCGCAGCAGGCGCCGCCAGCCGGATCCGCGACCCCACGCCTCCAAGGGACCAGATCCGCCCATCCGCATGTCGCCGTCGTCCGCCCTCGAGTTCCATTGCCATCTTCCACCATCAGGCATGGGCGCCACCATGGGGTTCGCCTCTGCATCAAGCAGCAACAGCTCGGTCGCTGCCTCGCTGACCAGCGCCTCGCGCAAGGGCCAGGAGCCGGCCTACCTTTCCCCGGCTTGGCCCAGCTAGGCATCACAGGCCCATGCGAGCAACTCCCCTCAGCCCAGTACAACTCAGTTTCGGCCCGGCAATGTTATTTTCTTGTCACTGGCGATTTTGTCATCTTTCCAGGGAATTGCAGTTTTACAGAAAAACAGTCTAACTTCATGCATATAATTTGTCACAAACCATGCATCGGTTAAAATGTTTTATATATGTAACTTGCTTAGATTTTTTTCTAGTTTCGTAATATCCAACTTTCAACCATGTTTAAAATGTTTAAACTGATGTTTCTATTTATTTGCTTAATTGCCATGTTAAAATGATTTTATTCATAACTAAATAACTGTAGCTCCAAACCTAACAAACTTTATATGTAAATGGGGTAGAAAAATGCCTAGTTTAACATGGTGCACTCATCTTGCATATATAATAACTCTAAAATATGGTTTAGGGCAGAACAGTACCAAACCTAAAAATATGCACATGAGGATTTTCCGGAATTGTTGTTTGTTATTTTCGGCCTCATTTAAACTTGACTAGATAGTTAGTTTAATTGTGCTTCACATCTTGCCATGCTAACCAACATTTAATTTTGTTGAGTACTTAAACAGGAGAGAACTAAATAATTGTTTTGGTGTTTCATCAATATGCAACTTGTTGCATATTGAGCTCCACTTAACTTGTAGTTTTGCTTGTGCACTTTGCCATGCCATGCCTCTTTAGACCGGACATGCATCATACTTGGTTGTGCATCATGCCATGATTATGTGATGGTTGTTTACCATGTGGTTTGCTTCTTTCCGGTGTTGCTTCTGCGGGGTAGTTCCTATAGCGTCGCATTTGTGAGGATTCATTCGACTTTGTCCGTTTGTCTTCTTCATGGACTCGTTCTTCTTCCTTGCGGGATCTCAGGAAAGATGACCATACCCTCGAAATCACTTCTATCTTTGCTTGCTAGTTGTTCGCTCTATTGCTATGCTACGATACCTACCACATGCTTTACCATGCCTCCCATATTGCCATGTCAAACCTCTAACCCACCTTGTCCTAGCAAACCGTTGTTTGGCTATGTTACCGCTTCGCTCAGCCCCTCTTATAGCGTTGCTAGTTGCAGGTGAAGATGAAGTTTGTTCCATGTTTGGAACATGGATATGTTGGGATATCACAATATCTCTTATTTATATTAATGCATCTATATACTTGGTAAAGGGTGGAAGGCTCGGCCTTATGCCTGGTGTTTTGTTGTCACATCCCTGTGTTAGTCATGCATAAGGATTGGTTGAACATGTGCATCATGCTTAAATTCCTAGAAAACTGAAATGGGGATGACAGAACCCCCAGCACCCCCTGGAACAACTAGGGTTTACTAAAAACTTTTTCAATGAACCTAAAATGCCCTTCTAAAAAGCCCACCCTATTTGTTTTGGGTTAAAACCTTTGACAAAAATGGTGCACATTTTTCTAGGACATCTTAAGGTCATTGGATTAATTCTTATAGTATTTGCATTTGGGCATTTAAATGCTATAAAATATTTTAAATGCTCAAATAATCATAAACTAAAATGTTTGCTGTTGGATATATTCTAAGCAGTAGTCATGATTAATTTTATGATTTATGAAAATGCCCTGGCATTTTTAATAAAGCCCTGAAGCTACAGAAATAATAGAATAAATAAAAAATAGAAAGAGAGAGAGAGAGAGAGAGAGAGAGAGGAACATACCTGGTGCAGCCCACCTAACCTACCAGCCGGCCCACCTGGCGGCCTAGCACTGTGCTGGCCCACGCCAGCCAGCTGCTTCTTCCCCGCCAGGCAGGCAGGGAGGTGACGCCGGCGTGCCTGAGCTCGCCACGGCGCCACCTGCTTGCCACCCACGCCCCTGGACGCCTGGACGCCTCCACGTCGCACACCGAAGCCCCTGGACACACCATTCCCCCCTGCCTCTCTCCCTTCGCCGTTCCCCACCATGGCCGACGCCCCTATCGCCGCACCGTCATCGTAGCCACGCCCTCCGTCGTCCTCGCGCCGCGCCATTGTGTCCACGAGCTCCACCGTCGTCGATTACATCGAGTAGGTCGAGCCCCGAGCGCTCACTCGCCCCGAAGACACTGCACCGAGCTCGTCCTCAACTCCGGCCACCGAAGATCCCCTTCGCCGTCCCCGCCGCATCAACTTGCCCCCGACCTCGCCGACTGCCTCGACGTGACCCCCGTGAGCTTAGCCACCTCCCCACCCTCTCCATTCCCTCTCTCGAGCCCCGTATGCGACTGCACGTAGATTGCCCGACCGCCGCGGAGCTCGTCGCCGACGAGGCTCCGGCCACCCAATGGCCGCGCCACCCTGTCCACTAGCCCTACCGCACGCCCAGGAGCCCAACTCACCAAACCACGCGCCTCCCTGTGCATCCTAGCGACTAGTTCAACCTTACCCGAGCTCCGGCCGCCGCCAAACTCGTCGCCGGCGACGTTTCCGGCCACCCCAGCTCCACCCACTGCCACCACTCGACGCGGCTCCCTCCCCGCATCACGTAGATGGTCTCCGCCGTCCTTTTTGTCGCCAGAGTGCAAACCCCGCGCTGCTCCGCCGCGTCTGGCCCCGCCGGCGGCTAAATGCCGGCGAGTTGACCCTGTTTGACCCCGTGTGGGCCCAAGTTGACCTCCCCCTGAGCCTATGACAGGTGGGGCTGGCCTGTTAATTAGTTTAGGATTAATACTAACTAATTTTAATTAGTTTAGTCACTGACATGTGGGCCCAGGCCCCACTGACAGTTAATTAGTGTGAATTTAATCCTGCTAGTTAGCTGAGTCACTGACAGACAGGCCCACCAGTCAGGTTTGACCTGGCCGACCCAGTTGACCGCTAACGTCACACCTATGTCATGGTGACGCATTATTTCAATTATTGGTATTATTGTTATATAGGAAATTCCAGAAAATAGCCAAAACTTCTAAAAATCATAGAAAATCAACCATAGCTCCAAATCAAACAATTTATATATGAAAAATGATCAGAAAAATTCAATCTATCCATCTATAATGGTTTCATGCATGACAAAACAAGTTAATCTAGCTGTTTAAGAAGAATAAGATAATGCACTAATAAGGCCATGTTAAATGAGCTAACATTTGAATCTTTGATTCAAATGAGTTCATTCCTTCCTGTTTTAGCTTGCATTAGGCCAATACACATTCATTTCTGCCATGTCATGGCATGCATCATATTGTTGCATATTGTCATGTGTTGATTATGTTTCGGTGTGTCTTTCGTGGTAGGTTCTGCCTCCGAGGATAACCGCGAGTATCCGTCTGAAGGGCCATACCCTACTACTACTACATCAGGCAAGCAACCCGTTGATCATTCTGATACAATCCCATGTTCTTGCTTATGCTCTTGTTTACTGCATTAAGACAACGCGATTCAAACTGCTGTGTGCTACGGTAGTTGAACCCTCATCCTCTGCATGACCTGTCATTGCCACACTAACTAGTTGAAACCCACTAGCATGTGTAGGAGTTGATTGAGCCATGTATGTGATTCCTACCTTGCTATGCCTGCTATGCTTAGAGTTGTGTCAGGTCTGGTTCATCCGGGTGATGGGCTAGAGTGAAATGTTTATGTTGGTAATGTGAGGGATGTGTTGAACATGAATTGGTAAAGGTATCGATGAGAGGCCATGTAGGAGTACATGGTGGGTTGTTTCATTGAGGCCATCCCTAAGAACTGAGATCTGTATGTGTGATTTTAAGTATCAGCTACTACCATGCATTGGGATCCTTAATTGACCCTCTCGGCTTCTTAATCACCCTAGTACTCTCTCCAGGAGTTGCAAATAGTTTTTGGTGTTTGTAGGTTATGTGTTGGAGGCCGTGCGTAGCGCTGACCCTAGGGGTGGGCTATGTTGCGGTAGATACACCATGGCCGGGTATGCCAGGCGCCCGTTTGGCATCTCGGGACCCTGTTCACATCGTTCGGGGCCGTATGTGGAAACCTCGGCCGGACTCCCTGCAGATGGAACCTGAACAGGCGATAAACCAGGACTAGAGACTTAAGTGTTTAGGTAGGCCATGGCCGACACCCTCGTTGTGCCTCCGCTTGAAGGTTGCCGAGTACATGTCGTGTAAACGACGGTAAGTGGTGAAAGCGTGTATGAAGAAGTATACCCCTGCAGGGTTAACATCATCTATTCGAATAGCCGCGTCCGCGGTAAAGGACTACTTGGTTGCCTATACAGTTCATAGACAAGTTAATGGTTACTACTAAAAGACTCAAGATAAGTGTGAGTACCGAGGATGGCCCTCTCGTAGGATAACGAGGGAGGATACCTGGTGGAGTATTGTGTTGGTGAGTAGTGGACTCATGTGCGAAAACTATTTTACTACTGGAGTCTCGTAGGATAGCTTAGCCAAGAGTCAAAGCTGGCTTGCTGCAATAACTCCACCACCTTCTTGAGAATGAGCATGTATAGTACGTTATGTTGTAAGACTTGATGAGTACCTTTGTACTCATGTTTGCTTAATTACTATTTTCAGACGACAACACCGCCCCCTCCGATGGGTTCTACGTAGACCTTGATGTCGACGAGTGACTAGCCACCCAGGTGGTGATCCTGGCCATGGAGGGCCCTATGTAGATAGACAGGCTTCGAGAAGCCTTCTTTCTTTCTAGTGTTTGTACTCAGACTAGTTGCTTCCGCCTGTGCTTGTATGATTGTATGACTTGAGTGTCGGGTCGTGTGACCCCTACCTGTATGAACATGTTATGTATGGCTCTCTGGAGCCTTTAAATAAAGTACTTGAGTTGTAGAGTTTTGTTGTGATGCCATGTTGTATGCACTCATATCGGGCATATTGTGTGTATGATTGAAATGCTCGGTATGAGCGGGATCCGACAATCTAGTTGTTTATCCTTGGCAGCCTCTCATATAGGGAAATGTAGTCTAGTGCTTCCTGAGCGATAGTAGTCCGCTAGAGCCCGGTTCATCGGAGTCCTGCTCGCCCAGCACTATTGCTCTGGACACTTGACTGGCCGGCATGTGTTTCACCTTGTTCATATGTCTGTCCCTTCGGGGAAATGTCACGCGGTGACATCCGGAGTCCTGCCTAGCCTGCTACAGCCCGGGTTCCCCGAAGTCATGTTAGCCTAGTGCTACAGCCCGGATTCACTCGCTGATGACCGACATGTTCGATGTGATTCATGTATGCCTGTCTCCATAGGTCTGTGCCGCTTTGGGTTCACGACTAGCCATGTCGGCCCGGGTTCTCTGTCATATGGATGCTAGCGACACTATCATATACGTGAGCCAAAAGGCGCAAACGGTCCCGGGCCATGGTAAGGCGACACCCATGGGATATCGTGCGTGAGGCCGCAATGTGATATGAGGTGTTACCGGCTAGATCGATGTGATATGGAATCGGGGTCCTGACAGCGTTGGCATCAGAGCCGTACTGCCTGTAGGTTAGTTGAGCCAAACTGGTCGATGTCGAGTCTAGAAATGCTTTAGTTATATGTAGGGGAATTGATTGTGGGAGGGAACGTAAGGCTCTTTTATTCCTTTACCTTATGCCCTCTGATCTGAGTCATTCTCTTCTCATTCAATGTGGGTTAAGGACTAGGCTCTCTTCTTCTGTCAAGTTCACGTGTTACTAATCCGTAGTAGCTTATAGGATTGTTGTTACAAGCCTCAGTATAGTTTCTACTACTTTTAGTATGTTTCTAGTTGAATCAGAACCTTGATATGATGTTGTTGAGTGGTATTGCAAACTGTTGTGGATGTCTCAAATCTTTTTCTGAGCATTTACAGCTGTTATGCTATCCAATTTTCCCTAGAAATTCTAATGTCTTTGCATTGTGGTTGTGCTTTCAGATGGCCACTCGTGCTCAAAACCAAGTGGTTCGCCTGACCCGGTGCCTTGATGTGCCCGGTCATACTGCTATGTTAGCCCGGGTAATGATCGAGACGGGTTACCGTTGGTATCCCGAATACACTGTCAAAGAGCAGTTCTGAGACTTTAATCAAAGCCAATATTTCTGCACCGTCAGGATATTTCCTTCTTATCCTGGATCTACCGAGCCCCTCCATTGTTCCTATTGACTCGGGGTTACTGTTGAGATGGCTGTGCAGGATGCTGCCTATTCCATGATGACCATCATGCGAGTCCGGACTGGCCTGCTTCGGAACACCGACTTCCGTTACATGCCAGCTTCACTTCCGGGAGCGCAAGGGTATCTCCAGGCTATCTATGCTGACTCCACTCAGGAGGACTCACTAACTTGTACCACTGCCGAGATGCTCGAGGATAAGGACCGAGAGAATCGGGCCTTGAGGTTGGAGCTTTTCAACACCCGTGCTGATCATTGGGCCACTTTGACTCGGTTTGCACCTGCGGTGCAAGCTGGATGTATGGATACAAGGGATCTGTATCCTGTGAGATCTGCTCTGCCAGACATGGTGGATTGGCATGATGTGGGAGGCATCACCCCACCCCGTGGTCCCCACAGGCCAACGTTGTTGGTCGAAGACCTCATCCTAGCCCCTTTGGTCCACAAGCTCCTCAGGACCATCTGTTCCCGGATGATCACGTTGAACTTCCAGGCTATGGAGGTGACTTCTATGAGGACTACTACGGAGTTGTCTGAGTTAGTAGTAGTATCACTAGTATTGTAATAGTTGTATCTCCACTGTCCTGCGTGACTTGTGGAATATGACTTTGTGTGTAATCAATACCGGAGGTGTAGACAAATAATGTATAGGAGCTTGGAATGCCTCCAATGAGATGTAACGTCTTTCATCATAGTTGTACTGTAGCCTGGGCTTGTACTAAACTATGTATGGTATGTATAACCGTTGGTATATATATGGCAGTTCTATATTACCATGACATACGGATGAACATCTCTGCATTCCGTGTTATCCATTACATTCTGCACTTCCTTGCTAAGTTTGTGCCATCCTTATCTAAACCATTGTCTTGTTTTCCCCTAGGATGGTCAACACCCGGAGCAACCCTGCTGCCCCAGAGCAGGGGGAAGCCAGTGCAGTTAGGGGTGAAAATCTACCTCACCCGCCTTCTCTGGCCGAAGTGATGCTGGAGGCGGAAAGAAACAAGCGTGAGACTAACCGCTTGTTGGAGCGGATTGAGCAGAACACTGCACGCCATCAGCGAAATGACTTGGTGTCAATCAATGACTTTATCAAGATGTACCCACCAAAGTTTAACCATTCCGTCGAGCCCCTCGACGCGGATGACTAGCTTCGCAGCATCACCCACAAGCTATGTTCTGCCAACGTAGCCGAAGCTGATAAGGTTACTTATGCTGCCTATCACCTCGAAGGCCCTGCTAGCCTTTGGTGGGAAAATTTTGAAGCCATCCGCCTGGTCGGCCAAATCACTACTTGGGCTGAATTCAGTGAGGCTTTCCGTGAGCATCACATTCCGGAAGGTCTCATAGATCGCAAGAGGGAGGAGTTCTGCAATTTCACCCAAGGAAGACTGACTATGGATGCATATAGTCGTGAATTTGGGAATCTGGCACGTTATGCTCCTGAAGAAGTATCTACCGACGCTAAGAAGGAGGCAAGGTTCCGCAAGGGACTTAGCCCTGAGCTTCGCCGCGATCTTCGTCTGCACGAGTGCACCTCCTTTCAGAAGTTGGTCAATAAAGCCAACAGTGCTGAGACAGGCCAGATTGATTATGACGCTTCATGCAAGCACTCCCGTGATTTCGGATCTTCATCCGGCTCTGGATCTCAGAAGCGTCGGGTGTGGATTCCAAGCACGGCACTGCCACCCAGGTTCATTCCGAGGCCATCCTTTGAGGCGCCTTGTCCCAACCAGCAGTTTGCACCGCCCAAACCCTATGGTGGCCCCGTTGCTAATGCTGCTCCACGCCCCAATGTTGTGACATGTTTCAAGTGTGGAGAGCCGGGTCACTATAGCTGAGAGTGTCCTCAGAACAAGAACCCCAATCAGTCTAGAAAGTCCGTTGGTCGTGGTAAGCCAGTGGGAAAGACAATCTACGCCAAGCCGGTCACCACTGCACGTGGCCATGTTAACTATGTTTCAGCCGAGGAGGCTCATGAGGATCCTAACGTCGTCCTTGGTACGCTCCTTGTTAATTGCCATCCGGCATCTGTTCTTTTCGATATTGGAGCATCTCATTCATTCATATCCGAGAACTATGCTCGATTGCATAACACGACATTCTGTGACATGGCCGCTACCATGGAAATTCAAACCCCTGGCTCTAGATGGCAAACTTCTAGAGTAGGCCATGGGAACGAAATTCTTGTTGATAGACTTGTCTTCCTTGCATCCTTAATAGCTCTCAAGTCCTCAGACATAAACATCATCTTGGGTATGGACTGGATGTCAGCTCATTATGCTAAGATTGATTGTGCCACTAGAACCGTTCAACTTACTCACCCATCGGGCAAGACAGTCAATGTCTTAACTCGCGTGGCCAAGCGCCAGCTTTACTCCCTAAATGCCAACCCCCTTCCAGACCTTGAGGATGTTCCGGTAGTCCGAGACTTTCCGGATGTCTTTCCAGAAGAACTGCCAGGTGTTCAACCTGACAGGGATGTCGAGTTTGTGATAGACCTTGTTCCAGGAACCGTTCCAATTTCTAGAAGACCCTATAAGATGGCACGCTTAGAACTAGCCGAGCTTAAGAACCAACTCGATGAGTCCTTGAAAAAGGGTTTCATCCGTCCTAGTTCCTCTCCTTGGGTTTGCCCCGTCCTCTTCGTCAAGAAGAAGGATGGAACGGATCGAATGGTTGTAGATTACCGACCTGTCAACTTGGTCACTATCAAGAACAAGTATCCGCTTCCCAGGATCAACAATGTGTATGATCAGCTCGCTGGATCCTCAGTCTTTTCCAAGATGGATTTGAGGTTGGGCTACCATCAAATCAAAATCAGAAACGGGGACATTCCCAAAACGGCCTTTGTTACTCGCTATGGCCAATACGAGTACACCGTTATGTCCTTCGGTCTAACCAATGCCCCAGCCACTTTCTCTCGGTGAATGAACTCGGTCTTCATGGAGTATTTGGATAAATTCGTCATAGTATACCTCGATGACATACTCATCTACTCCAAGAATGAAGAGGAACATGCCGAACATCTAAGGCTGGTATTGACGAAACTTCGAGAGCATCGCCTTTATGCCAAATTCTCCAAGTGTGAATTTTGGTTGCCAGAAGTGACCTATCTAGGCCATGTAATCTCTGGTAAGGGTATTTCTATCAATCCCAAGCGAGTTCAAGATGTCCTTGATTGGACTCCACCTGAGACGGTCAAGCAAGTTCGGAGCTTCCTTGGCTTAGCGAGCTACTGCCGCCGCATCGTCGACAATTTCTCCAAGGTTGCTAAACCTCTAACTGAACTCCTCAAGAAAGATAAAAAGTTCGAGTGGACTCCACAGTGCGAGTTCAGCTTTCAGGAACTGAAAAGACGCATGACATCTGCTCCCGTACTGGTACCACCAGATTTCTCCAAGGACTTTATTATCTACTGCGACGCCTCGCGACAAGGACTAGGTTGCATACTCATGCAAGATCGTCAGGTAATTGCCTATGCTTCACGACAATTACACCCACATGAGGAAAATTATCCCACACATGATCTAGAGCTTGCAGCTGTAGTCCATGCACTTAAAACTTGGCGACATTACCTCCTCGGTAATCGTTGCAAGATCTTCACCGATCACCAAAGTTTGAAATATATCTTCACCCAACCAGATTTGAATCTCAGGCAACGATGTTGGGTCGAGTTGATCTCGGATTACGACTTAGGAATAACTTACACCCCGGGCAAAGCCAATGTCATGGCTGATGCACTAAGTCGTAAATCCTATTGTAACAACCTGATGTTACAACAAAGTCAACCACTTCTCCATGAGGAATTTCGTAAGCTTAATCTTCACATTGTTCCTCGAGGATTCCTATCCACCCTGGTGGCGAAGCCTAATCTTATGGATCAGATCATAACCGCCCAGCGGTATGATAAGGGCATATCCCAGATTAAGGAAAACGTCGCTAGCGGAGTTGCTAAATGTTTTTCCATGGATGAGAGAGGTGCTATCTTCTTCGAGAACCGCTTGGTGGTTCCCAAGAAACCACATTTACGCAGTAGATCCTTAAGGAAGCTCATGAATCCCCTCTCACCATTCATCCTGGTAGTACTAAAATGTATCAAGACCTACGCCAGAGGTTTTGGTGGACTAGGATGAAGAGAGAAATCGCTTAATACATTGCTAATTGCGACGTTTGTCGTCGTGTTAAAGCAGAGCACCAACGGCTTGTTGGCACCCTTAAACCATTGGCTATTCCTGAGTGGAAATGGGATAAAATCAGTATGGATTTCATTATTGGGTTTCCCAGGACCAAGAGAGGGAATAATGCCATCTTTGTCGTGATCGACCGTCTTTCCAAAGTAGCCCACTTTCTACCTGTCCGTGAGAGTATCACCGCTAGCCAGCTAGCCGATTTATACATCTCCTGAATATTATCTCTTCATGGTGTCCCATTGGAAATTAACTCAGACCGTTAGAGTCTCTTCACCTCTCGCTTTTGGGAAAGTTTCCAAAATGCTATGGGGACTCACCTCTCTTTTAGCACCGCCTTCCATCCTCAATCAAGTGGTCAAGTAGAGTGAGTCAATCAAATTTTGGAAGATATGCTCCGAGCTTCTGTCATCTCGTTCGGAATGGGTTGGGAGAAATGCCTTCCATTCGCGGAGTTTCCTTATAACAATAGTTATCAAGCTAGCTTGGGCAAAGCTCCTTTCGAAGTTCTCTATGGACGAAAATGTCGAACGCCTCTTAACTGGTCAGAAACCGGGGAAAGACAACACTTTGGCCCGGATATGATTCAGGAAGCAGAAGAGCAGGTTCGCGTGATTCGTGAGAAATTGAAAACAGCCCAATCTCGTCAAAGGAGTCAATATGATCGTAAACATAAGCTCATGACTTATGAAGTCGGCGAGAAGGCTTACCTTCGGGTTACTCCGTTAAAGGGAACCCATCGTTTTGGTATCAAAGGCAAATTGGCTCCTCGTTACATTGGACCATTTCGCATTCTTGCCAAACGAGGAGAAGTTGCCTACCAATTGGAACTACCTCCGCATCTTTCCAGAGTTCATGATGTCTTCCACGTTTCCCAACTCAGGCGTTGCTTCGCGGATCCTATCCGTGGAGTAGACCACGAAACGCTTGATCTACAAGATAACCTCTCATATCGGGAATATCCCGTCCGTATCCTTGATCAAGCCGAGCATACCACTCGACGCCACAATATCAAGTTTCTCAAGGTTCAATGGTCACACCATTCCGAGAAAGAAGCCACTTGGGAAAGGGAGGATCGTCTCCGACTCGAGTACCCCACCTTCTTCCCGGAGGATCGTAAATCTCGGGACGAGATTCTTTTGAGTGGGGGTGAGTTGTCACATCCCTGTGTTAGTCATGCATTAGGATTGGTTGAACATGTGCATCATGCTTAAATTCCCAGAAAACTGAAATGGGGATGACAGAACCCCTAGCACCCCCCACCTGGAACAACTAGTGTTTACTAAAAACTTTTTCAATGAACCTGAAATGCCCTTCTAAAAAGCCCACCCTTTTTGTTTTGGGTTAAAACCTTTGACAAAAATGGTGCACATTTTTCTAGGACATCTTAACGTCATTGGATTAATTCTTATAGTATTTGCATTTGGGCATTTAAATGCTATAAAATATTTTAAATGCTCAAATAATCATAAACTAAAATGTTTGTTGTTGGATATATTGTAAGCAGTAGCCATGATTAATTTTATGATTTATGGAAATGCCCTGGCATTTTTAATAAAGCCCTGAAGCTACAGAAATAATAGAATAAATAAAAACAGAAAGAAAGAGAGAGAGAGAGAGGAACATACCTGGCGCAGCCCACCTAACCTACCAGCCGGCCCACCTGGCGGCCTAGCACTATGCTGGCCCGCGCTAGCCAGCTGCTTCTTCCCCGCCAGGCAGGCAGGGAGGTGACGCCGGCGTCCCTGAGCTCGCCACGGCGCCACCTGCTTGCCTGCCACGCCCCTGGATGCCTGGACGCCTCCACGTCGCACACCGAAGCCCCTGGACACGCCATTCCCCCCTGCCTCTCTCCCTTCGCCATTCCCCACCATGGCCGACGCCCCTGTCGCCGCACCGTCGTCGTAGCCACGCCCTCCGTCATCCTCGCGCCGCGCCATCGTGTGCACGAGCTCCGCCGTCGTCGATTACATCGAGTAGGTCGAGCCCCGAGCGCTCGCTCGCCCCGGAGACGCTGCACCGAGCTCGTCCTCAACTCCGGCCACCGGAGATCCCCTCCGCCGTCCCTGCTGCATCAGCTCGTCCCCGACCTCGCCAACTGCCTCGACGTGACCCCCGTGAGCTCAGCCACCTCCCCACCCTCTCCATTCCCTCTCTCGAGCCCCGTATGCGACTGCACGTAGATTACCCGCACGCACCGCCGCGGAGCTCGTCGCCGACGAGGCTCCGGTCACCCAATGGCCGCGCCACCCTGTCCACTAGCTCTACCGCACGCCCAGGAGCCCAACGCACCAAACCACGCGCCTCCTTGTGCACCCTAGCGACTAGTTCAACCTTACCCGAGCTCCGGCCGCCGCCAAACTCGTCGCCAGTGACGTTTCCGGCCACCCCAGCTCCACCCACTGCCACCACTCGACGCGGCTCCCTCCCTGCATCACATAGATGGTCTCCGCCGTTCTTTTGGTCGCCGGAGTGCAAAACCCGCACTGCTCCGCCGCGTCTGGCCTCGCCGGCGGCTAAACGCCGGTGAGTTGACCCTGTTTGACCCCGTGTGGGCCCAGGTTGACCTCCCCCTGAGCCTATGACAGGTGGGGCCGTTCTGTTAATTAGTTTAGGATTAATACTAACTAATTTTAATTAGTTTAGTCACTGACATGTGGGCCCAGGCCCCACTGACAGTTAATTAGTGTTAATTTAATCCTGCTAGTTAGCTGAGTCACTGACAGACAGGGCCCACCAGTCAGGTTTGACCTGGCCGACCCAGTTGACCGCTGACGTCACACCTATGTCATGGTGACGCATTAATTCAGTTACTGGAATTATTCTTATATAGGAAATTCTAGAAAATAGCCAAAACTTCTAAAAATCGTAGAAAATCAACCATAGCTCCAAATCAAACAATTTATATATGAAAAATGATTGGAAAAATTCAATCTATCCATTTGTAATGGTTTCATGCATGACAAAACAAGTTAACCTTGCTGTTTAAGCAGAATAAGATAATGCACTAATAAGGCCATGTTAAATGAGCTAACATTTGAATCTTTGATTCAAATGAGTTCATTCCTTCCTGTTTTAGCTTGCATTAGGCCAAGACACATTCATTTCTACCATGTCATGGCATGCATCATATTGTTGCATATTGTCATGTGTTTATTATGTTTCGGTGTGTCTTTCGTGGTAGGTTCCGCCTCCGAGGATAACCCCGAGTATCCGTCTGAAGGGCAGTACCCTACTACCACTACATCAGGCAAGAAACCCGTTGATCATTTCGATACAATCCCATGTTCTCGCTTCTGCTCTTGTTTACTTCATTAAGACAACGCGATTCAAACTGTTGTGTGCTACGGTAGTTGAACCCTCATCCTTTGCATGACCTGTCATTGCCACATTAACTAGTTGAAACCCACTAGCATGTGTAGGAGTTGATTGAGCCATGTATGTGATTCCTACCTTGCTATGCCTGCTATGGTTAGAGTTGTGTCAGGTTTGGTTCATCCGGGTGATGGGCTAGAGTGAAATGTTTATGTCGGTAATGTGAGGGATCTGTTGAACATGAATTGGTAAAGGTATCGATGAGAGGCCATGTCGGAGTACATGGTGGGTTGTTTCATTGCGGTCGTCCCTAAGAACTGAGATCTGTATGTGTGATTTTAAGTATCAGCTACTACCATGCATTGGGATCCTTAATTGACCCTCTTGTCTTCTTAATCACCCTAGTACTCTGTCCAGGAGTTGCAAATAGTTTCTGGTGTTTGTAGGTTATGTGTTGGTGGTCGTGCGTAGCGCTGACCCTAGGGGTGGGCTATGTTGCGGTAGATACACCGTGGCCAGGTATGTCGGGCGCCCGTTTGGCGTCTCGGGACCCTGTTCACATCGTTCAGGGCCGTATGTGGAAACCTCGGCCGGACTCCCTGCGGATGGAACCTGGATAGGCGATAAACCTGGACTAGAGACTTAAGTGTTTAGGTAGGCCGTGGCCGACACCCTCGTTGGGCTTCCGCTTGAAGGTTGCCGAGTACATGTCGTGTAAACGGCGGTAAGTGGTGAAAGCGTGTATGAAGAAGTATACCCCTGCAGGGTTAACATCATCTATTCGAATAGCCGCGTCCGCGGTAAAGGACTACTTTGTTGCCTATACAGTTCATAGACAAGTTAATGGTTACTACTAAAAGACTCAAGATAAGTGTGAGTACCAAGGATGGCCCTCTCGTAGGATGACGAGGGAGGATCCCCGGTGGAGTATTGTGTTGGTGAGTAGTGGACTCGTGTGCGAAAACTATTTTACTAGTGGAGTCTCGTAGGATAGCTTAGCCAAGAGTCAAAGCTGGCTTGCTGCAATAACTCCACCACCTTCTTGAGAATGAGCATGTATAGTAGGTTCTGTTGTAAGACTTGCTGAGTACCTTTATACTCATGTTTGCTTAATTACTGTTTTCAGACGACAACACCGCCCCCTCCGATGGGTTCTGCGTAGACCTTGATGTCGATGAGTGACTAGCCACCCAGGTGGTGATCCTGGCCATGGAGGGCCCTATGTAGATAGACAGGCTTCGAGAAACCTTCTTTCTTTCTAGTGTCTGTACTCAGACTAGTTGCTTCCGCCTGTGCTTGTATGATTGTATGACTTGAGTGTCGGGTCGTGTGACCCCTACCTGTATGAACATGTTATGTATGGCTCTTTGGAACCTTTAAATAAAGTACTTGAGTTGTAGAGTTTTGTTGTGATGCCATGTTGTATGCACTCATATCGGGCATATTGTGTGTATGATTGAAATGCTCGGTATGATCGGGATCCGACAATCTAGGTGTTTATCCTTGACAGCCTCTCATATGGGGAAATGTAGTCTAGTGCTTCCTGAGCGATAGTAGTCCGCTACAGCCTGGTTCACCGGAGTCCTGCTAGACCAGCACTACTGCTCTGGACACTTGACTAGCCGGCATGTGTTTCACCTCGTTCCTATGTCTGTCCCTTCGGGGAAATGTCACGCGGTGACATCCGGAGTCCTGCCTAGCCTGCTACAGCCCGGGCTCCCCGGAGTCCTGTTAGCCCAGTGCTACAGCCCGGATTCACTCGCTGATGACCGACATGTTCGATGTGATTCATGTATGCCTGTCTCCATAGGTCTGTGCCGCTTTGGGTTCACGACTAGCCATGTCGGCCCGGGTTCTCTGTCATATGGATGGTAGCGACACTATCATATACATGAGCCAAAAGGCGCAAACGGTCCCAGGCCATGGTAAGGCGACACCCGTGGGATACCGTGCGTGAGGCCGCAATGTGATATGAGGTGTTACCGGCTTGATCGGTGTGATATGGAATCGGGGTCCTGACATTTGTTCCACTCTTGCCGCTCTAGTTTCCGTCATACCGGTGTTATGTTCCTTGATTTTGCGTCCCTTACACGGTTGGGTGTTATGGGAACCCCTTGACAGTTCGCTTTGAATAAAACTCCTCCAGCAAGGCCCAACCTTGGTTTTACATTTGCCTAACAACCTATACCTTTCCCTTGGGTGTAATTAACTCGAGGGTCATCTTATTTTAACCCCCCCCCCGGGCCAGTGCTTCTCTAAGTGTTGGTCCGAACTAGAGCACTGTGCGGGACCGTCCCTTGGCAACTTGGGTTATGTTGGTACCTGTACGCTTAGCTTATCCGGTGTTGCCCTGAGAACGAGATATGTGCAGCTCCTATCGGGATGTCGGCGCATCGAGCGGTCTTGCTGGTCTAGTTTTATCATTGTCGAAATGTCTTGTAATCGGGATTCCAAGTCTGATCAGGTCTTCTTGGGAGAAGGAATATCCTTCATTGACCGTCAGAGCTGATACGTCTCCAACGTATCTATAATTTTTGATTGCTCCATGCTATATTATCTACTGTTTTGGACTATATTGGGCTTTATTTTCCACTTTTATATTATTTTTGGGACTAACCTATTAACCGGAGGCCCAGCCCAGAATTGCTATTTTTGCCTATTTCAGTGTTTTGGATAAACGGAATATCAAACGGAGTCCAGACGGAATAAAATCTTCAGAAACGTGATTTTCTCACCGAACGTGATCCAGGAGACTTGGACCCTACTGCAAGGGATCAAAGAGAAGGTCATGAGGGTGGGGGGCGCCCCCCCCCCCTAGGGCGCGCCCCCTGCCTCGTGGGCCCCTCGGTGCTCCACCGACGTACTCCTTCCTCCTATATATACACACGTACCCCCAAACGATCAGAATAGGAGCCAAAAACCTAATTCCACCGCCGCAACTTTCTGTATCCACGAGATCCCATCTTGGGGCCTGTTCCGGAGCTCCGCCGAAAGAGGGCCGTCGTCACGGAGGGCTTCTACATCATCATAGCCCCTCTGATGAAGTGTGAGTAGTTTACCTCAGACCTTCGGGTCCATAGTTAGTAGCTAGATGGCTTCTTCTCTCTCTTTTTAACTTAATACTCTAGGTGCATGCTGGATAGCGGTCGATGAGTGGAGTAATAGTAGTAGATGCAGAATCGTTTTGATCTACTTGTCACGGACGTGATGCCTATATACATGATCATGCCTAGATATTCTCATAATTATGCACAATTCTATCAATTGCTCAACAGTAATTTGTTCACCCACCGTAGAATACTTATGCTCTTGAGAGAAGCCACTAGTGAAACCTATGGCCCCGGGTCTATTCTCATCATATCAATCTCCATCACTTTTATATTCTTTTGCTATTTACTTTGCCTTTACTTTTTACTTTGCATATTTATATCAAAAATACCAAAAATATTCTATCTATCGGATCTCACTCTCGTAAGTGACCGTGAAGGGCTTGACAACCCCTAATCGCGTTGGTTGCGAGTAGCTATCGCTTTGTGTAGGTACGAGGGACTTGAGCGTGGGCTCCTACTGGATTGATACCTTGGTTCTCAAAAACTGAGGGAAATACTTACGCTACTCTGCTGCATCATCCTTTCCTCTTCGGGGAAAACCAACACAAGCTCAAGACGTAGAAAGAGCTTGTGATGGGCTAAGTTGGGACACCCCTGCAGGGTTTGAACTTTCGAAAGCCGTGCCCGTGGTTATGTGGCAGATGGGAATTTGTTAATGTCGGGTTGTAGAGAACTTGACACTTAACTCAATTAAAATGCATCAACCGCGTGTGTAGCCGTGATGGTCTCTTCTCGGCGGAGTCCGGCAAGTGAACATGGTTCTTGTGTTATGTTTGAACGTAAGTAGATTCAGGATCACTTCTTGATCACTTCTAGCTTCTCGGCCATTGCGTTTCTTCTCTTCTCGCTATTATTTGTGTATGTTAGCCACCATATATGCTTAGTGCTTGTTGCAGCTCCACCTTGCTACCCTTTCCTACCCATAAGCTTAAATAGTCTTGATCTCGCGGGTGTGAGATTGATGAGTCCTCGTGGCTCACAGATACTTCCAAATAGTTGCAGGTGCCGACAATACCAGTGCAGATGACGCAACTGAGCTCAAGTGGGAGCTCGATGAACATCTTGTTTGAGTGTTATATCGTTTCCTATTGATCAGTAGTGGAGCCCAGTTGGGACGATTGGGGATCTAGCATTTGGGGTTTTCTTCTTTTATTTTGGTTCCGTAGTCGGACCTTGATTGTATTCTGGACGATGTATGTTTAACTTGTATTTGTGTGAAGTGGCGATTGTAAGCCAACTCTTTATCCCTTTCTTATTCAATACATGGGATGTGTGAAGATTACCCCTCTTGCGACAAGCCTACCATGCGGCTATGCCTCTAAGTCGTGCCCCGACACGTGGGAGATATAGCCGCACCGTGGGTGTTATAGTGTGTGAACATGAATATAATGTCAGTGAGAAATACGCACTCCCCAAAGCTTAGGCTTTTGGCCTAAGTTGGTCTATTGCCACGGCTGGCCTGGCGGATATCCAAAGTTGTAGTTGGGGTCGTACTGAGATGCAGCAGCTATTGCCTCATGAGCTGCCGCTTGGAGACGGGCCGTCTCCGTCCACCTCTTATACTCGTCCGCCTCCTCCCTGGTTATAATATATCTCCCTTTTGCCTGAGAGTCAAAGAAAGCAGGAGCAGGGAGAGCGACGTGATAGGTGCGTCATCTGTCAAAGATTACTCGATACTGGAGGAACTGATCATTCCTCTCAACAAACTAATGACGAACCATGGTCTCATAATCTAAATAAATAGGAGGCAACTCAATATCATACCCACGTATGGGTATATCAAGAAAATTAGCTAGACGGGTTGCTTAAATTCCACCAAAGAAATCTCCATGAATACGATTATTATGCAACCTACATGCAATGATAGCCCCCAAGTTGTATTGTTTATCTCCTAAAACAACACTTCTGAGAACGCTAAGATCAGGCACACACATGTGACATGCTTCATCTTTACCATTAATGCATCTACCTATGAATAGAGCAAAATAATGTATAGCAGGAAAATGAATGATCCCTATTGTAGCTTGTGTTATATCTCTAGATTCCCCCACAGTTATACTAGCAAGAAAATCTCTAAAATCAGATTTGCGAGGCTCACTAGTACTGCCCCATTGTGGTAGTTTGCAAGCAGTATTAAAATCCTCTAAATCCATAGTATAAGAATTTTCATAGAGATCAAACAGGACAGTTTGAGAATTGCGTGAAGATGAAAATTCAAACCTCCTCACAAAGGAACTAGTGAGATAGTGGTACTGACGGCACTTTTCTGCCTCAAAGCTCACAAGATCAGTGTTATGCAAGTATGCGTTAAATTCTTCCTTAATTCCAGCTTTATCCATGAAGTCCTCTGAAGGCCATTCACAAGGCCGCGTTGGAGCGTCCCTTGGTGTTGGGGATATTACTACTGGACATAAACCGGCCAGGAGTAGCCGGATTAACTTTATGAAGATTAGAAGCCCATGAAGATGTGAAGATGATGGCGCTTTACGAAGGCCCAAAGCCCAGAAGAGAGTTAAGGCCTGTAGATGTAAACCGGCTTAATCATGTAACTTGCTTTGTAAGATAGGAAGTGTAGAGACCGAACCGGTTACATTTATGATCCGGCTTCGGGACTCTGTAAACCGACGGGCGCCACCCATGTATATAAGGGGACGACCCGGCAGCGGTTCAAGGGACAGACAACAACTCGAGAGCCAGACAAAGCGGATTCCCTCCCTGGCCTTCGAAACCCAAGCAATACCAATCACAACTAGACGTAGGCTTTTACCTTCCTCGAAGGGGCCGAACTAGTATAAACTTCCCGTGTCCCCTTGTTCGGTTTAACCCCTTTAAGCTAACCCGTTGCGATGGCTCCACGACTAAGTCCTTTCACAAGGACATCTACCGTGACAAACCCACGATAGTTGGCACCCACCGTTGGGCTATCGCACGATGGTTTCGAGTTCTTGAAGGGCAGCTTTGATGGACTCAAGGGATACGCTGTGGGCCGGATGACGAAGAGTCATCGCGGCAAGCTCTACATCGACAACACAAGATGGGGTCCCGAGGCCGATTCAATTGAATATGGGTACCGGGTCCCCTTTGGTGAGATTCACGTTTTCATCGGCAAGATTGGCGAACCGGCCCCTGAGCCGGACATGTGCACCGACATCATCGAAATGGCTCAACATACAAGTTCTTTGTCGGTTCAGCCTATGATGAAGCACGTCTTCGTAGGTGCTATCCATGGAGTAGAATACGAGGACGGACCGGCGTCCGATGCAGAAACCGTTGTCTGTTCCGACGAGAGTCTTCCGGACAGACCGAGTCGCTCTATCAATTGCAGGATGGCCGGATTGGCGGGGGATCCGAGGGCAACAGTATTCTGGATTCCCCTGATCTGCCAAACCGGACTGCTATCTTCATGGCCGGCACACTGTCGGCGCCTCATTCATCAGTTGCCGCAGCAATACTATCCGGTTCAACAACGGCTACGCCGGCGGGGGCAGGAAGCTCTGCACCACCTCCGGCTCAGGTCCTGTCTGATTTGTTCGATGCTTTGGCGACGCTGATGGCCGCAGAGGTGGATGCATGTGACACTCCAAAATTTTTATCTGGTTTTTATCAAAAACTTTGTGGTTTTGAGGAGAGACTTTTGTTTTTTTTAAAAAAAATTCTTTTTCAGAAAAACCTTCCTCTTAAAAACCTCCTTTTGCCTTGGCAGGGATTTTATTTCTTTCAAACTTTGGTGGTTGATCTTTTGCAAACTTCCTCTCTGTTGGTTCTCTCTCAAAATTATTTTGGGAGTTTAAATTTTTTTTAAAAGAAACTCCATGAAAATTTGGGATTTTCATATCTTTGAAGCCACCCTTGGCTTTGTATTTTTGCCCATGAGATAAAACCCCTCCAAAACCTCCCCTCCCCCTTGTGATCAACCTAAATTATCTGTCCCAACTAATCCAAACTGGTTTTGGATTTTTATTCTAATTATTTTTCCCCCAATTCAATTCTGAAAATTATTTGGAGCCTGAGAGATTTTCAAAGCAAGTGCCCTATTGCATTTGAGTTTTGACCTCAAACCAATTCTCCTGGATTGTTCTTAGCATCCATAACCCAGAACCATCTTGATCCACTCCTACTCTTTTCAAAATTTTCAAAATTCAGTCTCTGCAAGTTTGGACCAGATTTGCCAAATTTGGTGAAATTCATATCTACACTCCTCCAAAAATTCCACCAAAAATCATGCAGCCTACTTGAGCAAGGAGAAGCCACTCCACCAAAAATCAGCTCAAGGAAAAATCACCAGAGGCCAATTTCATTCGGTCGAACACCTTGTGGGCACTGTTACTGTTCAAAGTTCAGAAATTCAGTTTCAGTGTCATCTTCAGTTTCGACAGTTTCAGTCACGCGGCCACAGTGCACTTGGCACGTTGCTCGCGGCCTCGCTTGCTTGTCCGAAGCTTCACACGCGCACTTGGCGCGACCCTGGCGTCGGTGGCGCCCTGGCCCGCCTGCGCCGGCGTGTCTTGCGGCGGCCGGCTCCCCGTAACGGCCGACAGGGAGGAGAACGGCGGCGCAACGCCGTTCGGCACCGCCCAAATCCTCTGGTGGCTCCGCGTGGCCTTCTCCGTGCCAGCGCACGCATGCGGCACCGTCGCCGTGGCGCAGCATGCACGGAGCGCGCTCTCTGCCGCCGACGGGCCCGCGCCACCCCGTTCCGTCGAGCTCAACCCAAACACCCAAACCCCGGCCAGTTTAACACTAAAACGGACCTTTTGAACCTCCGTGATGACGCTCGACCCCCCTAACCACCCCGACCGAGCACTGCGCCACCGTAATCGCTCGCCGGAATCTCCGTTCACGGCAACCGCCTCGGACCGCCTATATAAAGGGGTCCCGAGCTCACTCTCGTGCACGCAGCACCTCCACTACTCACCAACACCCCGCCAGGCCACTAGGGGGACCTCGAGGAGGTCTCCTTCCCCAGCTCCGGCCGCCCCGATCCGCCTCGGCCTCCAGCTCGATTCACTTCGGTGAGGCCACCTCCGGCGCCCAAACCTCGTCCGTAGCCCTCTCTTGCACCCAGTAGTCTAACCCCCACCTCAATTTAATCTTTGCAGCCCTCTCCGACGAGCTCCATCCACGCCCGAACCACCGTCCGCCGGAGTTGAGACCGCCGTCGACGTGGTGCTCACCGGCGACCAACACCACCACCCACCGTTGCGGAAGGACACGGTGAGCACATTGGTAACCTCTGATCCCCATGCCTCGCCGTGGATCGCCGCCGGCGACCTCAGCAGCTCTCGGGCGCCGACGAGCCTCGTCCCTCCCATTTGAATATTTAAACATGACAAGTGGGACCCCGCTGTCAGCCTCTCTGTCCTTTCTAACGAAGCGTTATCTGAAAACGCCTTCTGCCAAATGCGTTTTCTCTTCGGGCTGGCGTAGTCGCTACCGAAGCGTTTTCTGTTTTTATAAACTAGCCCCTGGAAATCTTCTGTTTCATTACAGATAAGTCCCTGGACAAAAACCCTTATAACTTTTAATCAGAAAAGTATTTTTGATTGATTCTTTTTCTGTTCTCTTTAAAATTTTGTCTAGTTTTTTATCAGATTTATTTGAAAAATATTTGGTTTACCTTCTGTGCTCTCCTTGGTATTTACGTTAGCGCATGTGTTTTCTTTAAACCGTAGATACCGAAGGAGGTGACGGAGCCGCGAACTTCACCGAGCTAGGCTCCGACTACTCTGAACCAGGCAAGCATGTTTGAACTTTTGATATGATGAGTGTCTCGGCATGTTTTGCATTTAGTTAGTTTCATGGCATGTTGGTAAGCATACCGATGAACGTCATTCTATGTGATAATAAGGTGAGTGAGTTCCATGATCCATACGTGGATGAATGTGAATATAAATGGCCATGTGTTGGCATGAGGATGGGTACGATGGCAGTGTTGTAGCATGCCAGTCTTACTCCAGACTATGTGATTTCAGTGTCAAACCATATCGGTCCAGTACCTATCATTTCCTTCCTTGTACTACCACATGTTTTCCGCAAGGAATATGGTTTAGTAAGTTGCAAACCACTTTCATGGTACACACCAAAGAGGAGAGGCCGTGATGATGGTTCCATGGCCCTGGATTAAAGCCAGTCATCCGGTCAGGGGGCATGGGTGTTTCCGGTTGGGACCGAGAGGGGGGCACCCCTTAGAGCGCGCGTATATAAATTTGATCCCATGCTATTCGAGATTGTGATCTCCCCGTCTCAAAAGTTTTTCTTGGACGATGACTAGGGTGATTCCTAGCATCGAGAGGTAGGATGGGTGTGTACCGGTTAGTTGTGTTTTCTCCCGAAATACCATAAACGGAACTAGTCCTTCGTGACTACGGAAATCCATTGACTGTGGGAAAAATTTTGTACAAACTCTGCAGAGTCATATATTCCTTCAAATCATCTCTTCCACGTCAAGTTTCGTTCCATCTTATCCTAATCAATTGGCAGCTTTGATGACAGAGACTCCGGTGAATCGCATGAGTGCTGAGTTCGATTGAATGATTATCCCTGTGGATGGACTAACCCGTTTATTCTCATGGATTGAATGTTTATTATGAGTATTGTTTACTGGTGAATTTAAATCCCTTTCTGCGATGTCGCTCAGACATCCGACTGTGGCATTTCTTTTAAAGCCCTTTCTGCGATGTCGCTCAGACGTCCGACTGTGGCATTTCTTTTAAAGCCCTTTATGCGATGTCGCTCAGACGTCCGACTGTGGCATTTCTTTTAAAGCCCTTTATGTGATGTCGCTCAGACGTCCGACTGTGGCATTTCTTTTAAAGCCCTTTTTGCGATGTCGCTCAGACGTCCGACTGTGGTATTTCTTTTAAAGCCCTTTATGTGGTGTCGCTAAGACGCCCGACTGTGGCATCTTTTTCCTTATTTTTATTTTGTTCACCTTTCGAGGCGTCACTTCAGACACCCGATCGGTCTTCATTTGTGTTATGTTGGGATTTCAGGCGGACTACCGCCGTTTCCCCTTTTTCTTACCCCGTTATGCTAATTTTATTTATTGTGCATTAAGGAATTAATCATGTTGCATCCATGCACACATTTGTTATATCTTATGTCTGAACTGTCTTGCGAGTACTTTCAAAGTACTCACTGGCTTGTTGATTTGGCCAGATGCTGACGAAGGCGATCTCATGGATGAAGAGTTCGATAGCGAGTCCGACACTTAGAGGAGTCCCAGTCAGTCTCGTGCGACCCTGGATTTGGCCACTGTTTTATAACCGCTTCCGCTACCAAATAAATTTATCGAGCCTCACCTCGACGTTCGATGAAATGATATCCTTAGAGTCTTGTATTTCCCTCCCCGCTGTGCTTTTCCACCACCAACCTATCCATGAGTCAGTAGTATGTCTCCACACCACTGTGTCCTGTCCGCCATTATGTATGATTATTGGCGTGCTTGTAATAATTTGGTTGAGCGACCGCAGTTCAACCCTGTAATATATTTTATGCTACTGGCTTATTGTATCAAGAAATTGTCTACCAGTGAGGAGGATTTCTCTCATACTGGACTCAAAAGACTGGTTTATCAATAAATATTTTTGTTGGAAAACCGGTCGTGACAATGCAACAGCCCGAGAGCAGCACAACGCGGAGATTGCAAAGGTAAAGGATCAGATAGCACAGGCTAAAGCGGACCTAGCGGCGGAAAATGCTAGGATGGCTACAGAGCGGGCTGAGTTAGAGGCTCAGGCCTACCGGATTAGGCTGGATCAGAACGCTTCCGAAGAAGTCATGAGAAGAAGGTACCGATCGCATCTCCCGTCGGGTTATGAGCCACGAAATCTTTTCAATACGCCAGGAGCAGGAACCAGTAACAAGCCAATACTGAACCAGATGGAGGCACCAAGAATCGGAGCACCGGTTCAACCACGCACAATGGACCCGCCTTGTCAGAACAACGTTGTGCCACAGTATGTACCAACACCTCCCGGGCATTATTCCAACCTGTTGGACAACATTGTGGCCGCCGCTTCACGCTTGGCAGCCCTCCCGACCGACGGCGAATCACCAGTGGCAATTGAGGCACATCAGGCCAGAGATCTCCTCCAAACGGCGCTAAATCAGCAGCAGGCATATTCACACAGTCGTGAGAGGATTCATTCCACTCCCCGTCCAAGTCGGAGCTATAGAACACACGTTGAGGATGAATCGGCCGTATCGAGCAGTGCATGTCGCTGTAATTCACCACGAGGACACAACCCGGCAGGAGGAGGGGCTAATGCACAGGATGTAGTGGATCATGGTCGCGCACGTCGGGAGGCTGAGTTGGCAGCTCGACACGGAGCTCGTCGACCTACTCCCGTTCAACCCGCCGCTTCAGTCGAAACAGGGATGGTATTCAGCTCCTTAGGGGTGCCATGCCTCACCCCCTCTTTGCGTAATGTGAGACTGCCCAAGGATTTCAAAGGACCTAGTAAGGTGCCCAATTACACCGCTAATTTGCAACCAGAGGCGTGGGTTAAAAGTTACGAGATGGCAATGGAGATGCTAGATGTGGATGAAGTGGTATGTGCTAAATATTTCACCATGATGTTGGAGGGAACAGCTCGTACTTGGTTAAAGAGCTTACCAACTAACTCTGTCGGATCATGGGCGAGTTGAAGCACTGGTTTATCCAGAACTTCAAAGACACTTGTAAGCAGCCCATGTCAATTGTGGATCTGGCCGCTTGTGTCCAAGAGGAGGGGGAGTCAACGACCCATTGGGTAAAGCGGGTCTCAGCAATTTTGCATTCATCAGATCGTATCAATGCAGATACCGCAGTGCTAACGTTGGAGGGCAATTGCCGTTTTTTACCGCTCAAGCAGAAGTTGGGAAGGCTCAAACGACACTGCAATGATACGTCAACGCTTATGGCCGCTTTGATTAAGTACGCCGATTCAGATACTACCAAGGACCCCGACTCAGAGGAGGACAAACTGGGGAAAGGGAAAAAGAGCGGATCAGCTAAAGGGCAGCAGCATAATCTGGCAGGCCATGGCAACAATGGTAAGCGCAAGGCTGACAACAGTTTGGACTTTGTGGCTAACACCAACGCTCAGGAGAATGGTCAGCGTCGTAAAGGTAAGCAGCCCCAAAGAGGCAGCGGTTCAGGTCCTAATTTGGAGCGCCTGTTAAATCAACCCTGTCTGAAGCATGGGTCCAAAGAGAAGCCAGCATCACATCTTTGGAAGGATTGTTATATCATGCGAGATTTCAAGAACTCCAATATGTTCTAGTATGATAATGGCCCGCCCGGCGGTTCAGGAGGTGGTTTCCACGGGCCGGGTTACGGAGGTGGCGGTTCCAGTTTAGGGTTTCAAGGCAACCAAACCGGACACATCAATCAAGGGCACCAAGGCAACCAGGGAGGTTACAACCATCAGGGGAACCAGCAGCAGCAGCAGTCGGGTTACCAGAGCAATCCCAAGCAGTTAAATAGCGGGCAATATCATGTCTTCACTACTACTTTGTGTAAGCGTGATCTGAAGCTTCACAAGAGGGCAGTAAACTCTATTGAACCGGCGGTACCTCAGTATTTGCGCTCGTCTGAGCAACCCATTTTGTGGAGTAGAGAGGATCACCCGCCCCGGGTTGACAATCCAGGTCACTTGGCCTTGGTGGTGGCCCCTCAAGTTGGGGGGTACAAGTTCACCAAAGTGCTCATGGATGGGGGAAGTAGTATCAATATCTTATATTATGATACATTCCGCCGTATGGGGTTGACAGATAAGAATCTTAAAAAACCGTCAAATACCGTTTTTCATGCTGTGGTGCCTGGTAAATCTGCATATCCAGTGAGCAAGGTAGCCTTAGAGGTGGATTTTGGAGATGACTATGATTCGAGGTCAGAAACATTGACTTTTGAGGTGGTAAAAATCAAAAGCCTGTATCACGCCCTGTTTGGGCGGCCGGCTTATGCTAAGTTCATGGCGAGGCTGTGTTATGTTTATCTATAGCTTAAAATGCCAGGTCATAAGGGGACTATCACAGTACATGGAAGTAGAAAGATCGCTTTGGAGTGTGAGGAAGGTGATGCGGCTTATGCTGAGTTGGTTTGTGCCACGGAGGAATTGAAATTCTATAAGGAGCAAGTTGATCCGGCAGATATGACCTCTTTGAAAAAGCCGACTACAGAGCATCATCCGGCGTTGAAGTTCAAATCGGCTACAAATACTAAGATGATTGACTTTGTTCCTGGTGACTCATCCAAGCAATTCAGCATAAGCGCTAACCTGGATCCCAAATAGGAAAGCACGCTCATCGAGTTCATCTGTGAGAACCGGGACATCTTTGCATGGAAACCTTCTGACATGCCAGGTGTACCAAGGGAACTTGCTGAGCACACACTTAACATTGATCCTAAATTTAAACCGGTCTAGCAATTTCTCCGCCGCTTCAATGAAGAAAGGCGTAAGGCTATTGGTGAAGAGGTAGCCCGTTTATTGGTCGCAGGGTTTATCGTGGAGGTCTTTCATCCAGAGTGGTTGGCTAATCCGGTGCTGGTTCTTAAGAAAAACGGCACTTGGCGTATGGGTGTGGATTACACAGATTTAAACAAGGCTTGCCCTGCAGACCCCTTTGCTCTCCCTCGCATTGATCAGATAATTGATGCTACGGCAGGTTGTGACCGTTTGTGTTTTCTGGATGCTTATTCTGGTTATCATCAGATAAAAATGGCAGTTAAGGACTAGGAGAAGACAACTTTCATAACTCCCTTTGGAGCCTTCTGCTATGTCTCCATGCCCTTTGGACTCAAGAGTGCCCAGGCAACTTATCAGCGTTGTGTTTAGAATTGCCTTCATAAGCAGATTGGGCGCAATGTTCATGCATATGTGGATGATATTGTGATAAAGTCCAGAAAAGAGGAAACATTGATAGATGATTTGAGAGAAACCTTTGACAACCTCCGGGTTTATAAGATGATGCTCAATCCGGAGAAGTGTGTCTTTGGTGTCCCGGCAGGCAAGCTCTTGGGTTTTTTGGTGTCAAACAGCGGCATTGAGGCTAATCCGGAAAAAAAATTCAGCGATCACATCTTTGGCTAAACCGGCATGCATCAATGACGTTCAACGTCTGGCCGGTCGGATTACAGCTTTGAGCCGTTTTATCAGTCGTCTCAGGGAGAAGGCCATCCCTTTATATCAGAAGGTCAAGAAAATAGATAACTTTATCTAGAGCGAGGCAGCTGATTAAGCATTCGAGGATCTGAAGAGGCAGTTAGCTGAACCTCCCGTGCTTGCAGCACCGATCGATAAGGAGCCGTTATTGCTATATGTGGCTGCTAATGCCTGAGCTGTTAGCATGGCTATCATGGTGGAGCGCAAGGAGGTTGGCAAGGAATATCCGGTTCAACGGCCGGTTTATTATATTAGTGAGGTGCTCATTGAGTCAAAGCAGAGGTATCCACATTGGCAGAAGCTGGTATATGGAGTGTTTATGGCAAGCCGGAAACTTAAACACTATTTTCAGGGCCATCCCATCAAAGTGGTCAGTTCAGCCCCTCTGGGAGATATCACTCAAAACAGAGAAGCAACTGGCTGGATTGCCAAGTGGGCTCTCGAGCTTGGACCTCATGGGCTCAAATATATACCCCACACAGCAATCAAATCCCAGGCACTCGTGGACTTCATCAATGATTGGACGGAGTTACAGGCACCAGAAGAGAAACCAGATAATACGTATTGGACTATTCATTTTGATGGATCCAGGCAGTTGGAGGGCTCGGGGGCTGGAGTCATACTAACTTCCCCACGAGGTGAAGAGTTTTTTTATGTCCTCCGTTTAATGTTCCCTTGTACTACAATGCTGCTGAATATGAGGCCTTGCTCCACGGTCTTCGGATGGCTAAGGAGATGAACTTAAGTCGGGTTAAGTGCTTCGGTGATTCAGATCTGGTGGCTCAACAGGTGTATGGCACTTGGGATTCTAAAGACCCACTCATGGCTGCATATCAATGAGAGGTGGATACAGTGGCTAGTCACTTCAAGGGTTATCAGGTGGACCATATAGAACGGCGAAAGAATGAAGCGGCAGATGCTTTAAGTCGTCTTGGTTCTCAGCGTAAACCGGTTCCACCAAATGTCTTTCTTGACGTATTGCATAATCCGTCAGTCAAAGTACCAACAGAAGAAGAGTTGGCTATTCCTGATCCGGAGGCTCTATTAGTGGCAGCTTTGCACGTCATACCGGATTGGACAATCCCATATCTGGCTTACATGAACCGGGGCGAGTTACCAGACGATGAAACGTTGGCTCGACAGATAATCCGGCGTTCCAAGTCCATGACCATACTTAACGGGGAGTTACATCATTACAGCGTTTCAGGAGTAATTCAGCGTTGTGTTTCTCCTCAAGAGAGTTGTGAGATTTTGCGAGAAATCCATGAAGGAGATTGCGGTCATCACGCCGGCTCAAAGTCTTTGGTTGCTAAGGCTTTTCGCCACGGTTTTTACTGGTTAACAGCACATGCCAATGCGCAGGATTTGGTCAAAAAATGTGATGGCTGTCAAAAATTTGCACGCCGTGCTCACGTTCCGGCTTAGGAGTTGAGGATGATTCCAATAATTTGGCCGTTTGCGACTTGGGGGCTTGATATGGTTGGACCCTTCAAGCGATCCAAGGACAAAAAGACCCACCTGTTAGTAGCAGTTGATAAATTTACCAAATGAGTGGAGGCAGAACCAGTCAGTAAGTGTGATGCAGCCATGGCGGTTAAATTCATCAAAAAGGTGATATTCCGGTTTGGCTTTACACACAGTATTATAACTGATAATGGTACTAATCTGTCAAAAGGGGAGATGGAGGAATTTTTCCAACATGAGCACATCCGGCTCGATATAGCATCAGTGGCTCACCTCCAGTCTAATGGTCAAGCGGAGAGGGCAAATCAAGAAATTTTAAGAGGTATCAAACCCAGGCTTATGGTTCCTTTGAAGCGGACACCGGGTTGTTGGGTTGAGGAGCTACCTTCTGTGTTATGGAGCATCAACACCACACCCAATAGGTCTAGGGGTTACACACCTTTCTTCATGGTTTATGGAGCGGAGGCAGTTCTTCCTAGTGACATCCGTCACGACTCGCCCCATGTGACAGCCTATGTTTAAGCTGACAATGAGAAGGCACGTCAGAATTCCTTGGATCTGTTAGATGAAGAGCGTGATCTTGCAGCAGCACGTTCGGCGATTTATCAACAAGATCTCCAACGTTATCACAGCCGCCGGGTTAAGACCAGAACCTTTCAAGAAGGCGATTTGGTGCTCCGGCTCATCCAGGATCAAACTGATATGCACAAGTTATCCCCACATTGGGAGGGACCCTTTGTGGTCAGCAAGAATCTACACAACGGGTCATACTACCTCATTGATGTTCGAGATCACAAAGACTCACGTAAATCGGAGGAGGAGTCCAAGCGGTCGTGGAATATAGCTCTTCTTCGGCCTTACTATACTTGAGCCATAGGCTTTTTCATATGTACATATTTATGACAATGTATATATTCTTTAATAAACCGGAGCCTCAAATAAAGCGGGGCCTCTGTTCTTTTTACATCATGTGTGTGCCTACAAGGGTTTCTGCTAACAAAGCAAAATTTTGTTGAACCGGCCTTTGCAGCCGCACAAAGTCACTAAGGGGCTTGGTCATATTTGAACCATAGCTACACCTTTTGATTGGTTTAACATCCGGAAGGGAAGTTCACTAGGGGGCTTGGTTGTTATTACTCCATAGCTACACCTTTTCATGGGCTCTAAAGCCACAAAAGAGGATCATGTGGAGCCAAAGAGAGTGATGCACAAAGCACAAACTCAAACATGGGCACACACCGAGCAAAAAGCTCACAAGTTACTAGGGAGCTCTTTGTGCAACGCAACAAAGAGTTTGAAAGGACCCTGGTAATTGGCTATCAAGCCACGGCTTGGAAGCCTGGTGTATTCACCTAAAACCCCGGGTTAACCTGCCTTCATCAAGTAAGACACTCTTGTCCAGGTAATCCTGGTATGACCCGCCGAACGTTTGACAACTCAATCTTCTACAGACCCTCAACTTGTCAAAGTTAAAATGACGATTGGTTAAATTGGAGGCCCATCTTAAAAGGCTTTGTTAAATGGTTTAACTCAGAGGCCTGGCAGCCCATGAAAAGCCTCGATTTGGAGCCTGGCAGCTCGTAAAAAGCCTCGCATTTTTTCTATTGAGTTTTATTTAAGTCTTTTTCGCCTTTATTGAGGTTCATAATATTTTCTGACAAACCGTTGTCCTTGTCCCGGATTGGCTTTCAACTTTAAAGTTGTCTGTCCATGATCAGTTATAAACCGGCATTTCATCGCTGCAGTCTGGTTTGATTAAATCGCCAGTACTATAAAGAAAAACCGGTGATTATTATATCCTAGTACGGTTTATTATTATAATCCGGCAAAATGAGGACAGAAGTTATCAACATTCCGGATTGGTATTGACACCTTTGCCGTATACGCTGTTGGTCAACCACTGAGGTATGTTGCACATATTATTTTTTACAAAAACTTCGATTATTCATCTAAGTTTTGTATACTTGTTGGGCATCATGTCCCGTCCAGCGGTGAACCGCTAGATACTTTTCAGTTCTTATACTCAGGAACACAACTCATCATGAGCTATGCATCAATACATCCAAAAAATGGGACAAGTTGTCACGAGGTGTTACAAAACATGCTCGATGGCATGATACATAAAGGAGTTTTGGCTATCCTATTACAAGAAGTTTTCAAAGCGGCTCCAATTGCATAATTGTTTTTTAAAGTATTGGCACACACTAGCCAGTAAACCGGGGACCGGTTTAAGACGCTTCGTCTGGACGGCTTGATGGTTAAGGGTCGGTTGGTGTGGGCACTTCTTCATCCCTCCCCAGACGCTGGAAATCAACCCTCGACCAATCGATTCCAGTTAAATCTTGAAATACTGCCTCTTCATGGATAAGACTGGATGGGTTAATATCAGGAGCGTAAGTATGCTTACGAATCGGAGGCACAAGTTCTTCAACTTCATGGATTTCGGCAGGCTGTCTTTTCCCTTCAGCGTCATAGGCCGGTTGAAAATGAGACAAGTCCGTGTCGTCAGCCAGCTTGCTGGCTATTGGCCACATCTCTTTGGTCAGCCTCCGGAGGTCATCATTGTTGAAGTTTGAACCATCCTCCTTCATGCCTGGGTATCCCTTAATGATATCCTCCGATTCAAGGTCTGGAATCCACGCCTTGGCTCGAATAAGGGCAGGTAAAGCCCCAGCTCTTGTAGCTGCCTTCTTTAGTTCGACAATCCAGGCCGGTAACATGGCCAGTTTCTCAATTGTTTCCTTTATCAGGGTTGGTGCCGGTTTGTTCAAAGCCGCCGTGCAGATAGCCCGCTGAGACCCAGAGTACAACTATTCAATCAAAGTATATGCCGCTTTGAGCTTCATGCGCATGTCTGTACCAAGATGAGCAATCCGGGTGCCTGTCATGGTTTAACATCGGCAGTCCGATCAATGATAAGGTTCCATGACTTGCACAAAATACATAAGAAGATACTTACCAAAGATAGCAGAAGTCATAGCGTTGATTTGTCGTTTCAAACCAGCTAGTTCATCCACAACTGGTTTCAGGGCTGCTTCGGCGTCTTCAGCTCTTTTTGTTAAACCGGATTTTTCGGTTTCCCAATCAGCATGATCTTTGTTGAAACATTCTTTCAGTTTTTCCATTGCGGCCAGGGCTTTGTCAGCTCTTCTTTGGGCTTCGCAGCTTCTGCTTGTTGTGTCTTCATATTCTCTCGCAAGTCAGCATTTCGGGCATCTTTATTACTCAGTTCAGCCTGCAACATTGAAGATATATCAAACAATAGGGTATATATATATCTCCCTAATAATAATAATATAATAATAATATAATAATAATAATAATAATAATAATAATCTTTCCCTAATAATAAAGCACAGATTGACTCCGTGGGTTCACCGTCACAATACGCTTCTTCCCGTGAATTTACGCTTTCAGTCCATATTTTTTCCAAAATCCAAGGTGGTACTAATTGAAGGTGGATTTATTGTACGTTGGCGTTTTTTTCGTCGCTAGACTGGGCCGAACCATAATAAGTCAACATATGGGCTTTTCTTCGTGGTTAGCCTATGTGAGCCATCGAGGTGTTTCCTAAAAATTTGTGCGTGCATTGTTCGTCGAACGGAAGGAGCTATACGAGGTGCATAGGAGGGAAGAGAGAAGGAAAGAATATAGAAGGAGGACATCACTATCGAAATTCTCCATGCGGTCTCTCCTTTATTTATTTATTTATTACTGCCATTAGATGAAAAATACATCAGAACCCACTCCAAAACTAACAAAATTGTCCATTAGATATATCTTTTTTGGAAATTGATCTCTCCTTTAGTAATTAGATTTATTTTGAGAAATTATAAAGTTATTATAGATGAACAATTCCATGAAAAATACATTAGGGAGTCCTCCCCCACTATCCTACATGCATAATTTCACGTTAAATAAAAAGGCAACTCCTCCTAAAAGTCATTCTTCAGCCTTTCCTGCTCCACCGAGGCACGGAAGAATCTGTCATGAACTTCCATCTAGGTTTCTTCGATCCCCTCCACTCCAACAATTGATTCGCCTCCGGACTTAGCATGCTCCAATCCATGATGGCTTCAACCCATGATTATTGACGCTGCACATGAGGTAGGGCCATTTTATCTTCTCAATGAAAATTCGACCAAATTTTTTTATGTGCGATTTAAAGAGACATACATTTTCACAAATAAAATGTCGAAGGTGAATTACTGCCAACGTCTTTTCCCAAGGAATGGATCCAACATTATGTTACTATCGAAATTAGAAATCCTTTTATTTTCATCTATTAAAGAGTAGTACTTCCTCTATTCATTTTTATAAGACGTCTCAGACAACATACATTGAACTGTTTTGACTTCTGTCTGAAATACCTATGACGTCTTATAAAAGTGAACAGAGGGAGTAGTATTTAAGTTCTTGAAGTACTTGGAAGTCTTGACCAAAAATTAGCATGTATGTACCATTGCTCATAATTCAAATAATATCTGAAAATCCTTTAAATTAGTAATTAAATTCTTGAAGAAATATGCTTCGAAGTTGAGAAAATAGGCACCCGACATGAAGTTCTCCCCTTCCTCTCCAACCGCAGCCCTTCCACCATATGTTTATCCCACTCAAAAACTCTTCCACACACAACTCAAATTCAACCCTAGGGTAGCGGGGTTCTTGAAGGAGGCATCGTTTGAGGGAATGAGTACAATTCTTCACATCTATGGCCCATGGTCCAGATAATGGCAATCCTAAATGGGCCAACCGCCAAAATGAAGACTGAACTCCGGTTAAATTCTCCGGCCAAAACATCCAAATAAATCAACCCGTAGCAACGCACGGGCCCTTTTGCTAGTCTCTCCCTAATAATAAAGCACGGATTGACTCCGTGGGTTCACCATCACAATGCTCTTTCTTCTCATGTCATAATACGCTTTTACAATTTATATAAACAAAATCGTAATATAAACGAGGTGGTACTAATTTGGCAAACAAAAACGTTTCGTGAACGAGGAAAAAACGTTTCGTATTTACGCCGAACTCTTTTGTCTGTACCAATCTCGTGGCTGGCGCGTGGCTTCACGGGCTTTAACCCATCCATCGTTCGCAGCCTGTCCTATGGCCCAACTTAGCAGGCTCGAGGAGGCAAAAACATTAGTTGTAAATGGAGTCGAACTCGTGAGCTTCCACAGAAACTCCATGTCAGCGACCACATGAGCTATGCTATGCTTCTTGTCTGAAAAAGGATTAGTTTTCTTAAATAGTCCCACCTCGCTTTTTTTTTTACGTTCGATTGCTCCAGTTTATATATGTATGTGAAACTTCATGTACTCTGATGAGACCGTTGATACACTACTCGTGAGTGCTATACAAAATGTCAGAGATGTATCGAACCAGATCACGTCAAGGATCCAACCCTGTCTCAAGCTTAACCCAGACATGAGGGCAATAGCAAGGAAAAATGGCAGAGGGTTGCTAGGTTCTGCGCCATCATCAGCTTCTAATATTGTATGTTCAGATTATTGGGGAGCTAGAAGCAAGGAAGGTGCGTCCGCTTCTGAACCAAAACCAGATGAGGTCAATCCCAATCTTAGAACACCTCCGCAATATATCTTTGTTGGATCCCTCCTCGTTGAATTATGAATAAAGAGTCCCTTTTGATAATAAAGTGTCCAAGCTCAGAAGATGAAGATCGATCCGAGAAGCATCAGGACGCCGCACTAGTTGGTATCTGTAGTTGAGTTTTGGCTTCTAGCGATCAACGTTGCCGGATATTTAATTAGTATAAACGCCTTGATTAGTTTGAATACGTAGAAGAGATAGAGTCCGTATCTGTTTGTTAGCTGGAGTCGGTTTGGTCAGGTCTACGTCGCCTATAAAAGGGCTGGCTACGGCCGATGTTCCGGAGTTAGTTTATTTTGCCGAAGTTTAGTTGAATAAGAAAATACCAGAAAACGCCTACATCGGGAGGCACCGAGATGAGTTTCTGCGAATCCTAGGGATTCGATGCTGCTGTACATGCGCCTGATCTTGTAATAGTTCTGGTGCAAGTATTTTTCTTTGGCTTCTTACATCTCGTTTGATCCGAAGATTCTCCTTCTACGTTTGTTCGTTTTTCTGCTACTGTTGCTGCTGTCGTTCATTATTGTCTTGCAAATACCGTGAAAGATTGGGTCATCTACACGCGCGAATTAGCATCTCGCTAGTTCGTGCTCCATCAAGTGGTATTCAGAGCTAAGGTTGTTCACGGTATTGTGTTGATCAAGATGTCGACCTCGGTCAACAAGGAAGACGAGGGTGCCGCTGATTCTCAGGAAATTGTACGTCCAGTGTACGCGGATGATATTCCTCAAAATATCCGGGATGGTTTTGACCACACATGCAACTACATCAAGCAATGTCATGATGAGCTCGGCAAAAGGATAGATGTCCTAATCACTCGGTTCGATGGTTTGGCAGACATCATCAATGCCGGCAACGAATTCTGCACCACCACAGACTGCTCCGGCTGCTCCACTGCGTTATGCACCACCGGCTCACGACGGACATGCCGGCGTGCATGATCGCCGTTTGGCGGCACCTCATGTTGGAGATGATGGTCTTGATGACGACGTTGACCAGGCAGCGGGGTACGCTCCACGACCACGACACTATGAGCCTCCTCCTGAAACATCCGTTCGTGGTGGAGTGCATGACCGAGTTGGTCAAGCTGTGCGTGTGCCTTTGGACGATGGAATTGGGCGCATAAAAATTTCAATACCTTCGTTCTCCGGCAAGTGCGAACCAGAAGGCTATTTGGAATGGGAGATGCGTGTTGATCAAATTTTTGATGCCCATCATTATAGCGAGGAGAAGAAAGTTCAACTTGCTGGAATTGAGTTCACCGGTTACGCGCTAATTTGGTGGAATCAAATTTGTCGTTCAAGACATCGCCCGACGACTTGGCGAGGTATGAAAGAATTCATGAGGCGATGTTTTGTTCCTGAGCACTATAAGAGAGATATGTACAACAAGTTGCAGCGGCTCTCTCAAGGTAATATGAGTGTTGATGAATATTACAAGGAGATGGAATTGCTTATGATACGTACAGGGACAACGGAGGATCCGGAGGCCACCATGGCACGTTTCTTTAACGGGCTAAATATCGAGGTGCAGGATCGTGTTGAGATGGTGGTCTACTACAACATACAAGATCTTGTGCACCAAGCTGTGCGTGCGGAACAACAGATTAAGCGGCGCCAAGTCAACACAGTTCCCGGTAGCACTTTGAACACATGGCGACGCTCACAGTATAAGAGTGAGGATGTCGGTCCTAGCTCCAGGGCGATATCATCAAATCGCTCTCATGGTTCCAGCGCAGAAGGATGCTTCAAAATCAGGACTGTCGATGGTTGATTCTAGTGCACAGTCGACCGGACGCACTAGTGACATAGAGTGTTTCAAGTGTGGAGGAAGGGGACATATGAAGCGTGAATGTCCTAATGAGAAAAGAGTGTTGCTCACGAGAGATGGCTATGCATCTGCTAGTGATGAAGAGGCAGTTTCTGACACTTCTAGTGAAAAATCTAAGGATGCTGAAAATGTGGTTGCGAGTTTTGAGGCTGCTGAGTCATATCCTTCACTAATGGTGCAACGAGTGCAAGAGGATCGTATTGAGAATAAGGGACAACGTTGGAATATTTTTCAGACTCAGTGCAAAGTCAATAACACCAATTGTAAGTTGATTATAGATGGAGGAAGCTACACCAACGCGGTCAGCAAGGGATTGGTGGAAGCTTTGGGCTTACCTACATGGAAGCACCCTCAGCCACACCGTGTTGAGTGGATGTATCATACAGGGAAGTTGAAGGTTACTCATAAGGTCCGTGTTAATTTTTCTGTTGGCGATTATAGTGATGTGGTTATCTGTGATGTCATGCCAATGGATGCATGTCACTTGTTACTCGGAAGACCTTGGCAGTACGATCATAATACTACACATGAAGGTCGGACCAACACATATTTATTTTGGGATGCTGGCAAGAGACGTGTGTTCCGACCAATGTTTGCCGACACAATTAAGGTGGATGGTTGTGTTTTATTAGACAAAGTTGTTACAAAGACTACCTCGAAACCGAGGACGGTTTCAGTTCAAGAGGGAGGGGATGATGAGACCGTTGATACACTACTCGTGAGTGCTATACAAAATGTCAGAGATGTATCGAACCAGATCACGTCAAGGATCCAACCCTGTCTCAAGCTTAACCCAGACATGAGGGCAATAGCAAGGAAAAATGGCAGAGGGTTGCTAGGTTCTGCGCCATCATCAGCTTCTAATATTGTATGTTCAGATTATTGGGGAGCTAGAAGCAAGGAAGGTGCGTCCGCTTCTGAACCAAAACCAGATGAGGTCAATCCCAATTTTAGAACACCTCCGCAATATATCTTTGTTGGATCCCTCCTCGTTGAATTATGAATAAAGAGTCCCTTTTGATAATAAAGTGTCCAAGCTCAGGAGATGAAGATCGATCCGAGAAGCATCAGGACGCCGCACTAGTTGGTATCTGTAGTTGAGTTTTGGCTTCTAGCGATCAACGTTGCCGGATATTTAATTAGTATAAACGCCTTGATTAGTTTGAATACGTAGAAGAGATAGAGTCCGTATCTGTTTGTTAGCTGGAGTCGGTTTGGTCAGGTCTACGTCGCCTATAAAAGGGTTGGCTACGGCCGATGTTCCGGAATTAGTTTATTTTGCCGAAGTTTAGTTGAATAAGAAAATACCAGAAAACGCCTACATCGGGAGGCACCGAGATGAGTTTCTGCGAATCCTAGGGATTCGATGCTGCTGTACATGCGCCTGATCTTGTAATAGTTCTGGTGCAAGTATTTTTCTTTGGCTTCTTACATCTTGTTTGATCCGAAGATTCTCCTTCTACGTTTGTTCGTTTTTCTGCTACTGTTGCTGCTGTCGTTCATTATTGTCTTGCAAATACCGTGAAAGATCGGGTCATCTACACGCGCGAATTAGCATCTCGCTAGTTCGTGCTCCATCATACTCAGGAGCCGGCTGCTGGATGGATATTTGGGTGAATCGGCTTAGGCTATTGTCCACCTCATTGAAGAGAGACGAGGGATTAATGTCAAAATTAAACATGGATAAGATTGAGGGCATGCCCATGTATTTAAACTGCCGTCCGCGAGGCCACGGCGACCCGAACGTCTGTTAGACGAAGAACTTGAATGCTGCTGTTTTAACTTTTGCCTTTTTCTTTTCCTGTTTTGTTTGTTTCAAATTTGTATCTGAATCCTCGCAAAAAAATATTAGAATATTTTGAGGGTTAATAAGGATTTAAAATATTCTTCTTTTTTGTGGAATCAAAAAATTACTCAAAGTCCAGTTAAAATAATTTCATTAGTATTTAGTTCAGATTTTTATTCCTAAAAACATAAACTCCAATTAGGTTAAAATTTAGGTTTGAACTACAAATATGTGATTTTGAATTTCAAGATTCATCGTATATTTAAAGTTCTCATAGATATGTACTTTTTTGATCTGTTTTTACTCAATATATAAATCCAGTCCAATGCTCAAAATCAAATAACAAGATGACTGCTGAAAACATTTCATTCATGTTTCTACATATTTTGATAAAGACTAAATTTCACATAAATTGTGGATGTATTCTGATAAATAGTTCTCATTAAATCTTATTACGGACCAATTTTTCTCTACCGTTGCAACACATGGGCTCAAAAGTTTCCATGAAAAAATATTATCAATTAGATCAATTAACTCCATATCGTAACCATGTCCTAAGCTCCACGTCATTATGGTCAAATAATCCATCTTTTATTTTGTCATCAGCGACCGATGTCCATTGACATAGTTCCACGATCCGACCAAGACCAACTATGGTTCATAGAAACTGGTATTTTCTCCCGTTGCAACGCACGGGCATTTGTGCTAGTCTCTCCCTAATAATAAAGCACGGATTGGGTCTCCGGGTTCACCGTGGCGGCGTTTTTATAAAAAGGTCCATGCGGTTTTTGACAATCAACCCGCGGTCCTTTTTATACGTGACTAATTTAAGAAAACGTTTCGTTTTTACAAAGAGGACCCTGTAACTTGTATATTCAACCCGCGGTCTAGAGTCCAAGCGTCTGGTTTTATTAGTATTAGTCAGGACCAAGTCAATGCAATGCCGCGGCGGTGCAATGCAGAACGGGGGCGGTGGATGGAGATTGCAGGGGCCGGATCCGTGCACGGCAGGGCCTAGGGAGGCGGATCCGCAGGCGGACGGCGCGGCAGTTATCGCCGGTGATGACGAGGAAGGCCGGAGCGTGGTTTTCCGGGCGGATCCATGGCGTCGAGGGCTGTTGGGCAGAGAGGAGACAAGGAGGTGAGGGAGAGAAGAAGGGACAAAGGAGGAGCGGTGCCACGACCTAGGAAGGAGCTTGCCGGAGCCGAGCGAGCGACGACGGACGGGCGCGGGAGACGGAGGGATCCGGTGCTGCGGCGCGAATCCTGCCACAGGTGCGAGCCGCTGGTCTTCTAGGACCACCCCTTACGACGACATTGGCGTCGACGGCTAGGCGCACGACGGCCCAGCGCCCTCCCGTTGCTACAACGCGTGGCGGAGTGCCGTGAGGCCGCGGATGCTGCTGCTACACCCGCACCACCAGCCCAAGGTCAGTCTCCCTTGCTCTATAGCGCAACTCCCGCCTAACACCATGTTGGCTTACTTCTGCCCCTCTGGTTTGGAGAGTGTGCGCTCTCAGCTCTGCTGGGCCGGCCGTGCTCTCTTGCTGATTCTTATCTGCAGCTCCAACATGAAAGCCTACAAATCAACTCTTGAGATTTGTCTTCAAAATAGGATTTTTTTACTATGACATACTCACCAAAGTTACATGATGTGCAGTTTAGAAAGTTGATTACTGGGGAACTTTTACTACATGTCCAGTTATGGTTTCATGATAAAAGGATCATGCACCAAATGTTTGTTGAATTGTTGTTTCAAGAAAATGTATGGAGTTTTCATTGTGTGCTTCAAGTCATTAACCAGGTAGAATAAATCCTATAAGCTGTTCTTACCATACAATCTTTTGAACCAATTTTTGTAAACTTAGTACAATATGATTATTGTTTTTGTAGGCTTTTCTATAGATATATTTGAGCTATTAAAAATGTGATTATATCATTTGTCATCTGAAAACCAGACTCATTTATACATAATGGGACATAATGTCCAGAAAATAGTCACCAGGTACAAACATCACTCTTGACCTACATTGTACAACATTGCATAATTTTCTGTTTTTCTTGAGGTACTGCTCAGTAATTTTTTATCACATACATAGATAGGACAAAGGTCACAAGAGCTGATTTTGTGCACCTTGCTGCATGTGCACTCACTTATTTAAGATATTCAAAGTGTGAGCTTTTGAAATTTCCAAAAATAAGTCAGATTTTCATTATTAACCCATGTGCACATGCAATGCTTTCTGACTCTCTGACAATTGTCTTTCAGAATAATTTGATGAACCACCATGTCACCCTTCTGCTTGGTTCCATGGGAAAGCAATTTACAAAGCTCCAGTTGGTCAATACAGCCTTGATTCCATGTTTTCTACCACTGCTTAACTTTATTTAAAAAACTGTTGTTGTTATGTATGTAGGATACAATATAGAGTTGTATGCAGGATATAGTACTAGCGTTGGAATTTCAGGGCATCCAAAAAGAACATAGTATGCTTCAACCCATGTTTTCTACCATTGCTTACCTTTATTTGAAAAACTATTGTTGCTATGTATGCAAGATACAATACTAGAGTTGGAATATCAGGGTATCCAAAAAGAATTTACTATGCTTCAGGTAAGAAAGTTAATTTGTTTGACTTTTGTAAGGACTAAATTACTAGCTTAATGCATGGAACTTATTGAGCTGCAGTCATGGCATGTGCTTACATAGAGACCTTCGTTCTGTGGATACACCTCTTCTTATAGGACAGGTTGTCTATGAATTATCCTGAGGTTCAATTTCCATAATAAAATGTGTGTTTTTATTTATCATGGTTTCTCCTCCTGCATGACCAAAATTTCCAGATGTTGTTTTATCATTTCCTTCCGACACCATTAAATCTCAATCTTACCTATGTTGAAATGGTTCCAGCGTGTGCGTGATGCATTGCTCCCCTTAGTTTTTGAAGGAACATGGTGCTATTCCTGGTGCTTTTGGTTATGAAAAAACTGACATTAGTCAGGAACTTTCTAAGGTGATCACCTTACTGCTCTGTTCTCATCGTACCACTTCTACACAGTTTACTGAGTTTAAAAATCCATGCAGTACTCTAATTCTGAAGCTTTGGTTTATGCGAGATGTGGCTTAAAGAAGAAATGAGATGGTCGAGATTCTAATGGATTTCCCCCAATTGACAATGATATTTCATGACATGATGTGAAGAGTGGAGCCGCTTAAAGTACATGGCGAGCTCACCATGGCCGCCTTTCTTCCTACAGATTGGGAACCGCCGACCGCGACCCATGGTGTGTAGATGATACACCGGTGAGGTGTTCCAAGGATGAAGAGGATCTCACGATTTTCGGGGATGAGGAGGATCTTGCGATTTCCAGATTTCAAGTGTCTACACACTATATGTAGTAAGTTTTTCAGAGAAGTAGTCAAATTAAATCTGGATACCAATTTATTGGAACATTATATTTCTTACAGAAGTAGTCAAACAACGATATCAATTTGTTGGAACCATCAAGGAGGTGACACTCCTGGAGGGTATATATTCTCCATCTTATGCCTATTTGAAATACGGTTATAGGTCTGTACTTTGCCACTCATATTGTAGTACTCAACTGTAGCAATGATGGAGCAGGAAAGTGTGCTGAACCTTCTAATATGGATGCTGCACTTGTACGAGCTAGGGACCACTATTGCTTATCATATGGATCGTAGATGTAGTGGTAATGTACCACCTATTTTTTTAGTATAGTGATGATATGTTATATAACAATCTGGTTGCCGTGACGTAGTTCCCTGCAGGGCCAGTGAAAAAATAGAATTAAAAAGGTTCATTAGAGAAATAATAGAATTAACGATTGAATATCCAATGGCTTTGATTTTATATCTATGTGAAAGATTGACGTAAGATTACGTGTACAGTATACAAGTGAAAAACATTATAATTTATTTAGCTGAGCTATTACCAAAGTTTTTTTTGTCAGAGGGGGATCCTGTATCTTTATTATCATTATCAAGAACATGACTCTAGGCCCTAAAGAAACAAGAAAAATACATAACAAGTCCTTAGACTTTTACAGAAAGGAGCTCAAACTGATGCAAAACATGATTGGGTCCTTGCATCCGTGTAGGTTCCACCTCACTGTTGTCGGGAACAAGCCACTTGGGGCAACGAGGTCGCTACGACTTTAGGCCATACATAGCCTCGAACAGAAGAAACACTGCCTCCTTGTTGGCATAGCACTAGGAGGAAGAAAGAGGTGAACGGATAGATCCGACGCCACAAGACTGCCCTACAGCCCAAAGAGTGACTGGAGCGATGAAGACCGCCCATCGATCGCCAAAGACCAGTTTCAACGAGCGGCGTAGCTTCATAAGAAATTTTGGTGATAATAAGCTCACATCCGATCATATAGTATAATTTTGGCTGAAATTAACACCAAAGCTTCTATTGCAAAAAAGATTATGAAATATGAACTATTTGTTGGTAATCTTGAGTCATCTTGAACTTAAATATTGGCTTTACAAGAAGACTTTCTTTTTTCATAATAATGGATGAGCAAGAATTTTAGAAACCAATGTTCCATTTTGTTACCCACGTAATCGTAATCATCTGTTCAATTCATTTCCCGTGGCAACACATTTTATATGAAATATTAAAGTTTTATTAAAAAAAGGAAATTTCCACGTTCAACATTTATTAAAATTGGATATAAAATATGACGAAAAATGAACCATCAAGTAGGTTCTACCACTTTTATCACCCGGTGCAACGCACGGGCATTTGTACTAGTAATAATAAAGCACGGATTGAGTCTCCGGGTTCACCGTTACGGCGTTTTCACACAAAGGTCCATGTGATTTTCCATATTCAACCCGTAGTCGGCCTAATAAGTCAAACCGATTCGGGCGAGAAAAAGAAAAAAATATCGCAGCCGCCCGCACGACCCAATCTCCACTCCAGCGCGTCGCCGCCTCCTCCCACGCCACGCCCCGCCTCACCATGCGCCACCGGCCCGCCCCCCGTTGCTGCATGCCGCCCCCCCCCCCCCCCCCCCCCCCCCGCCCGTCACCGCGCGCCGTCATCGCCTACCCCGCCGGCGCGCCTACCCTACCCAAGTGCCCCACACCCGCGGCCTACCACCGGCGGAGGACGATAAGGCAGCCGGCGTGCTCGCTTGGGAGGGTGGAGGCCGCCTCGCCGGGGCTCGGGCGGCAGCACGGCGTCGGGCCGTTGCAGGTGGCGCGGGGCCGGGGCGGTGGTTTGACGGACGAAGCAGAGGAGGTGCATCCTGGAGCCAGCGACAGCGGCTTCATCGGGACGATGCGAGCGTTAACATCTTGCTTCAGGGGCTGCGGACCGTGGGTGGCGCCGTGCTCGCGCACGAGACCCTTGTCTGATTTGGATCGAATTGCAGTGCAAGATTCGATCGATTTCTCTTCTCCTACTCGTCCTCTTCCGCGTCGAGTCTGGAGCATGAGTAGTCGCCGAGCTCCATGCACCATGCTCCGCGCTGGTGCCTGCGATGCCGCGTGCAGGAGCGCGCACCGCCGCTCGTCCTGCTGACTGTCGACCACGGCCGCCTGCTGCCCGCGTTGTCCCGCATGCCTTGCCGTGCCTCGCTGGGCGCTCCCGCGACCGCGCTCGCTGCACGACGCGCGCCCCGCCGCCTGCCTGCCTTTGCTGCGTTATGTTTTTGGCCTCTAGCATCGAGTATTGGCCTGACCTGCAGCAAGGAATCAAGGAAGCCTACAGGGTCCTGAGCCTCGGAGGAAAACATCAGATTGATCTCTCTATCCATTGACGAGGAAAGATCTCTGTTTGTGTTAGATACTGTACTAGACATTGCCGATAATCTCTCTATCCTTGATCTGCTTCAGTACTTTAGGCTATGGATTGCGATTAATAGGATTCAGATTCAGGGGAATACTGAAGACACATTTGCCTGGCGCTTGTCACCGTCAGGCTACTATTCTGAAGAATCCAGCTACAAGATCCTATGTCAGAGCAAGGAGCTTTTTTGTCTTGCTAATGCTATCTGGAAGAGCTATACATCAATGAATTGTAACGTTTTCATCTGGTTTTCTCTCAAGAACAGGATATGGAAGTCTGACTGCAGGGTTTCCAAGGGCCTACAAGCGACCATCTGGCCGTGTTCTCTCTGTCTTCAGGAGGATGAAACAACGGACCACTTGCTTGTTCAATGAGTGCTCCCAACAGTATCCCTCAAATACAATGCTTGAATGGTGGCACACTTCTAGAGTGCAACTCTGTACGATCAGAAGGAAGGGGTTTGATTCTTTTGTCATGCAAACTTTCTGGACGTAATGCTCGTGTCTTTGGTAACAATCACCAAGTATTTCTTGAAGTTAGGCTAGGAGATATCATTTACCAACAGCTTCAGCAATGGATACTTGCAGGAGCCAGAAGTTTAGTGCGAATTGAGTAGGAGCAGGTCTCTGTAATTTATGTGTCTTTTCTTTTCCTTTACCTGCCTTGGATGATGTTTCCGGGTGTTGCCTTGAGTAACACTGGGAGTTCGTGTACGTTATACAAAATAGTACGCATTATGTGTACTAAAAAAACGTGTAAAATTTCAACATTCATTGCTCAAAAGTCTGAAATTTGTAATTTTTTAGTGTTTATATCTACTTTTGAATTCATACAGTTATTCATAAACTGTGGCATACGACGGTGAAAATAATTTCTAACCACGTAATATCAAATCAATCTAGATAAACAAGGGTCCAACTCCAAATCACTGTCACCAGGCGAGATAAAAAGAGAAATATTTCGGAGGATCGGATCGGTCCAAGCATAAATAAAAGTTAAATAAGTATTTACTATACCTTGGCAAGGAATGTTCAGCCAACCTAAATTGCCAGCAATGTCCTTCTATACTCTAAACTGTAAGATCTCAATTGAGAGGTACTCCCTCCGTTCGGAATTACTTGTCTCGGAAATGAATGTATCTAGAACTAAAATACGTCTACATACATCCATTTCTACGACAAGTAATTCTGAACGGAGGGAGTAGCATCCAAACGCATAAAAAATATTGAAGTAACTCATATTACATATTTGTATGATCTGGTACAAATAAGGCATGATTCAAATTAAATCTTATATTTATTATGTTCTGCAGTGCTCCACTTAGCTACCCAGGCATTGTATACACAACCTCCATGCCTAATTTGAATGTAAAAAATGCATCCCTGCTGTATACAAAAAAAGTACAATGTGTATGAAAAAGTACACAACAAAACATATATTTGAAGAAAAAAAATTAATTTTGTATTTTTGAAATGCTAATTGTGTATAAAAATAATAATGTTCCAGCTGGGTACAAAAATTATACAATGTGCATGAAAAATAGTCATCAAAAGCATATATTGAAAAAATAATGTTAATAATATATTTAGAAAATGTTAAACATTTTAAAAAATGTACTTTTTGTACACAAAAATGTACAGTATATATGTAAAAGGTATACACATATTTTTTATAACATGTTAATCATGTATTTAAAAACTGTTCAACGTGTACAGAAAGATGTTTCAGATGTATACAAAACAAAGTACAATTTAGATGAAAAAAAACACACAACCAAACATCTATATCTATATCTTCTGGTAGTGTGTCACAAAAATTGCCCCCAAATTAGTAAAATATTACTCATCAATGTCACCTATAATAAGTGATAAAAAACGTTTCATAGGGAAATCCCTCGCCTGGGGCAGCCCATGCATTAGGGACCTCCTATACTGAAAACTGCACGCTGGAAGAAGACGCAGCGCACCTGTTTGAGCCAACCCATGGCCGGGCAGCCTTTTTTTAATTTCGTTTTTCTATTTTTCTTCATTTTTTTGTACTTTTAAAAATTTGGGACTTAAAAAATTGTTGGTGATTTTGTAAAAAAAACTTTGCTTATTCGAAAAGTGTTCAAAATTTGGAAACAAATGTTCAGGAAATTAAAATATGTTCATGATTTTGTAAAAAGTTCATGTGTTAAAATATTTGCTGATTCAAATAATGATCATGCATTTCAAAAAATGTTAAAAAAACATTAAATAAAAAACAAATTCGTGAATTTAAAAAATTATTCCACCATTTCCATAAAAATGTTCGTTGATTATAGAAATATTCGCCGATTCAACAAAATTGTTTAAAATATGTTCACAAATTTTTAAAAAATGTGTGCAAATAGTAAAAAATGTTCGTGATTTTAGAAAATGTCCAATTTTTTAAAAACTGTTCATGAAACTGAAAAATGTTCATGATTTTAAATAGGTGCACGAGTTAAAACAAATGTTCATGATTTCAAAAATTGTTCTTGATTGCATGAAATTGAGAGTGATAGTTTATCTCGGTGATGCAGCAAAATGGGATCATGGCCATTGAAGATTAATATTTTTTTCTTCCGTTGCAACGCACGGGCCCTTTTCCTAGTATGTTCTAAAGTACAAAGTGTATAACAAGTTATGCACTTCATACTTGGGGGCTAATGCCTATTTGATCTTAATTACTACATTTTATACAAGTCTCCAGAACAATGCAAGCATTATCCTTGACACTTGGGGGCTAATGTACGTCGGTTCAAAAACGGATGCATGGATTAAAACCCGGATTAACTTGCCAGAGTTAAACCGGCCTTTGGGGGATACGCGGCAGCAAGCTATCTACTTTCTAAAAGATGAGTCTTGGTTCTTATCAGTGACTTAACAATTTGAGGATCAGTGAATAAAAACTTAAAGTGCTACAAAGACCCAGGTTATGATTAACATCATAAACCGGCCCTTGGAGGCTACTTCGGCTAGCATTTCAAACTCTGAATTAACATACAAAGGGGGAGAAAAATACCTCATATCGCTCCTTCCTCAAATTCACCAAACCGGCTTCATAGTCCCGGTTTGAGTGCAAGCGGTTCAAGAAGCCAGAATGAAGCTCTTCAGCATTGAGATGAGCATAACTTGCTAAATCACTACTCCATTTGCCTTTTTCCCTAGCAGCCCGCTCTTCTTTGGCACTATGTTGAGCCAAGACTACGGGATGGCCAGGAGAGCTATGGCCCATTCCAGTAATGATAACGTCATCTCCTTGGCCTTCAGTGTTTTTGGCTGGTGATAATGGAGTTTCAGCATCTCTCATCGGACTAGCCCGGTTTGGCTCTGCCGATTCAGTGTCAGGTGCGGCAGGCTCAGCATCTGTTGGTTCATCAGTGTTTTGGCCTTTAAGAGGCGGTTCATCAGAAGTGGCTTCAGGATGAGGGCCCTCCGGTTCACCTCTTGGTTCTTCTTCTTCAGTGGCCGGGTCTTCGGGCGGATTGGTGACCCGAGCTTTCTTGCTGGGTCTGGCTTTGGCCTTGCAAACAGGATAAAAAGAGGACTAACATTTTATTCAAAAGATTTGTGACGCATTGAAAGAAAAGGTTTTACAGCTTACCCGACCACAGTTTTCAGAGGAGGGAGCTGAGTTGCTGTCGACTCGCTGGATGATGAGGGAGGTGTCACCTGATAATTTGAATCGGACGGATTAAGAGGTTGTCTGAAATAACCTGCCTTGGGGTAAGAATTGTCAGAAGTGGGAGAGACCTCAAACCGGCGCTTCCGAATCAGGGTGTTAGGTAAACCGGCTGAAGTGACCTGTTGGCCACTGTGCCGGGTTGTCCGGCGTGCTTCATGTTGCTGTGTCTTCAAAATAAATGTTGGATCCAAGTGAGCAAGAGGATGAGAAAATCTTACTTTCCGGACTGCTTGGCGGGTTTTTTGTGTTGGCTTAGTGTCTGAACTGGAGGAAAGGGTAATTACCTCTACATCATCAGCTTGACTGCCTTCTGCGTCCTCCTGAGGAAGATCATTATTAATGAGGTGCATGAAAAGGGAGCCAAGTGAGTCAAGTTCTACCTCAACTTCCGGATCATCAGCATCATCATCAAGTTCCATGTTGATCCGGTTAGCCGTTTTCTGTTTTGACGTCCGTTTGACGGCTTTGGTTTTGGGGCGAGATGGTTTGACCGCTTTATCCCCAGTTGGCTTTACTGCTATTTCTATGGTTTTCCGTTTCCAGAAGGGATCATCACCCTATACATACATATACATAAGAAGGATTACAAGTTGCACAAATTAAAAGATATTAAAGATGAAAAGGAAGAATAGTGCTTACAGCAAGTAGTTTGTTCTTGGTATAGAAGGGATTCAAGCCGGTTGACTACGGACTAGTTCCGATTCATTCAAAATTTTCTTTACACTTTCAGTGACTTCTTCATCAGTCACTTGAATGTTGCAATGGTGTTGAGGGTCTTCAACCTCACAAGTGTACTGACACATTAAACCGGGACGCCGGCTTAGCGGCAAGATGCTCCAAGATATCCAACGGCGCACACAATCAACACCTGTTAAACCGTTCGCCATAAAAGCCTGGAGTTTGGCGAGTTGAGGGGCATATCTCGCCCTTTCTGCAGAGCTTAAGCGTTGTGGCATTGGATGGGTGTTGGAAAGCCGATGATCACGAAAGCCTGCGAGGGGATTCTCATCTTCAAGGGACGTATCTCTGCAGTAAAACCAAGCCTGGTTCCATTCCTTTGGATGGCTATGCAGTTTGGCATGAGGAAATTCAACTTCTTTCCGCTTTTGAATTGAGACACCACCAAGTTCAGTGTTGGGGCCATTTACAAATTCTGTGCGCCGGTTTAAGTGAAAGAAGTCCCGGAACAGCTCCGCAGTTGGTTCTTCCTGTAAGTACACTTCACAGAAGACCTGGAAGTTACATAGATTGGATACTGAGTTGGGCCCGATGTCTTGAGGATGGAGTTGGAAATTGGCAAACACATCTCGGTAAAACTTTGACCCTGGCGGTTTGAAGCCACGGCTTATGTGGTCAACAAAGACCACCACCTCACCCTACCTTGGGGTCGGAGGATTTTCTGCTCCTGGAACTCGCCATTTAATTTCAGTTTTCTTAGGCAAGGAGCCGATGCTGACAATATCGTTCAATTGTTCCTCGGTGACCCGGGAACGAGCCCATTTGCAAGCGGTAAATTGTTTGGCCATTGCAAAACAAACAAGCTGGAAATGAAAGGCTGGTTTATAAATCACTCATGATGATATACAAGATGCAATGGAGTAAAAGATATACTGATATGTGAAATTGCATAAACCGAAGGCCAATGCAATAATGGATAAAAAGGCAATACTAGAACAGGGGTACCCATAAACTGTTAAACCGGAGTATAACTATGGAGGTAAAAGGCTCCTCCGGTTTATCAGAGGGCTAATGGTATAGATTGCTTATACAAAGTTAAACCGCCTATATTGGTGTGCGGAGAAACAGATTTCACAGAGGTATATGAAAATTTCGGATCTAAGGGATGACAGAAAATGGAATATATTCAGGTTCAAGCATATGGTATTTAAACAGTTCAGCAGATTCAGATAAGTTGTTCTTAAAATAAAGAAAGAGTCTAATGAGGAGAGTATGATTACGGCTATGGTCGCGCAAGGATAAACAGATCCAACCTAGCCTGGGATGCTACAGAGAGGAAAAGAGAAGAACATCATTGAGTTTTTCGATGAACTCCGACGAGCAGTGAAACCCTAAAAACAAGATCTAGGGCGGAAGGAAAAAGAGTTACCAGTATCACGGGAACGGCGGAGAGATGCCGCAGTATTCTAGTGCGTTCAGGGTGATGCAGCGGACGGAGTCGGAGCAGAGGCGATGGTCGACGGTGGCGGCGGAGCTCTGGAGGTTGAGCAGCGCAAGGAAGACGACGCGAAGAGGCACGAGGGAAAAAAAGTGAAAATGACCCCTCGGTCTTGTTTATAAAGGCAAAGAATAGGTGTCAGGCACGAAGATCGAGGAGCCAAAACATAGAAGTGAGGCGGAGCTGTTGCCTCGATTGTCGGAGAACCATTAATGAAGATGACGTCACGACGGTTTATCATGATCTGAGAAGATGACATCACGGCGGTTTACCAAAGTATGAGAAGATGTGGAAGACGAAGTTTTTACTAAGGATTGACATGAAACCTGTTCAAATCAATCTGGGGCCTAATGTTGGGGATATTACTACTGGACGTAAACCGGCCAGGAGTAGCCGGATTAACTTTATGAAGATTAGAAGCCCACGAAGATGTGAAGTTGATGGCGCTTTATGAAGGCCCAAAGCCCAGAAGAGAGTTAAGGCCTGTAGATGTAAACCGGCTTAATCATGTAACTTGCTTTGTAAGATAGGAAGTGTAGAGACCGAACCGGTTACGTTTATGATCCGGCTTTGGGACTCTGTAAACCGACGGGCGCCACCCATGTATATAAGGGGACGACCCGGTAGCGGTTCAAGGGACAGACAACAACTCGAGAGCCAGACAAAGCGGATTCGCTTCCTGGCCTTCGAAACCCAAGCAATACCAATCACAACTAGATGTAGGCTTTTACCTTCCTCGAAGGGGCCGAACTAGTATAAACTTCCGGTGTCCCCTTGTTCGGTTTAACCCCTTTAAGCTAACCCATTGCGATGGCTCCACAACTAAGTCCTTTCACAAGGACATATGTCGTGACAAACCCACACCACTTAGTGGCTCATCATCAGCATCACGCATTGCAAGCCTGGGCCCTTATTTCCTTGAAGAACCACCTTGGTACATTTCCCTAAGCATATTTTTTCTCTAAAAAAATTCTGAAATTTTTAGTAACTTCAAATAAAAGTGAACCAAACTCAACAAAATTGATAGCAACAACTCCTACAAGTGCCTAGATCCTATATCATGCATTAGAACTACTTGGAACCATATAAATTTGACATGCAAGCTCAAGAACATGGTCACCTAGGCAGCAAAAATTTGCAATGAATAAAGCACTAGAACAAAAACTAATTGGACCGATGGAGGAGTCACATACCAAGGAACAATCCCCCAAAGCAGTTTTTTGAATGGAGCTCTGAGCAAGGAGATTGAAAATGGCAGCAAAATGAGCTTAGACTCGGGTTTGAGCTGGTTAGTGATGTTTGTGGGAGGAAGAAGCAGTGTGTGGTAGCTGGAATAAGTGGAGGGGAGCCACCGTGGGCCCATGAGGCAGGGGGCGCGCCCAGGGGGTAAGGCGCGCCCTCCACCCTCGTGGCCAGGTGCCTGCTCCCCCTGCTGTGTTCTCAGTGTCAGATATTCTCAAATATTCTAGAAAAAATCACATTTAAATTTCAGGGCATTTGGAGAACTTTTATTTTCGGGGTATTTTTTATTGCATGGATAATTCAGAAAACAGACAGAAATTATTATTTTTGCTTTATTTAATATAAATAACATAAATTAAAAGGAGGGTACAGAGAGTTGTGTTTTCTAACTTCATCCATCTCATGCTCAGCAAAAGGAATCCACTAACAAGGTTGATCAGGTCTTGTTAACAAACTCATTTTGAGTAACATGAAACTGGAGAAATTTTGAATAACACTAGGTTACCTCAACGGGGATATGCATGTCCCAACAATAAGAATATCATATTTCTTCTTGACAGTAGGAAGAGGAAATTCAAAACCTCCAATAGTGATTGTTGAATTTTTTCCAATAGAATTGATACTGTGGACTTGATGTTGTTTCCTCGGAAAGTGTACCATATGCTCATTACCATTAACATGAGAAGTGACATTTCCTTTGGTGCAATCAATAATAGCCCCTGCAGTATTCAAAAAGGGTCTTCTAAGAATAATAGACATACTATCGTCCTCGGGAATATCAAGAATAATAAAGTCCGTTAAAAAGTAACGTTTGCAACCACAACAGGCACATCCTCACAAATACCGACAAGTATAGCAGTTGATTTATCAGCCATTTGCAAAGATATTTCAATAGGTGTCAACTTATTCAAATCAAGTCTACGATATAAAGAGAGAGGCATAACACTAACACCAGCTCCAAGATCACATAAAGCAGTTTTAATATAGTTTCTTTTAATGGAGCATGGTATAGTTGGTACTCCTGGATCTCCAAGTTTCTTAGGTATTCCACCCTTAAAAAGTATAATTAGCAAGCATGGTGGAAATTTCATCTTCCGGTATCTTTCTTTTATTAGTAACAATATCTTTCATGTACTTAGCATAAGGATTCATTTTAAGCATATCACTCAAACGCATATGCAAAAAGATAGGTCTAATCATTTCAGCAAAGCGCTCAAAATCCTCATCATCCTTTTTCTTGGATGGTTTAGGAGGAAAAGGCATGGGTTTCTGAACTACAGGTTCTCTTTCCTTACCGTGCTTCCTAGCAATAAAGTCTCTCTTATCATAACATTGACTCTTTGATTGTGGGTTATCAAGATCAACAACGGGTTCAGTTTCTACCTCATTGTCATTGCTAGGTTGAGCATCAACATGAACATCATCATTAACATTATCACTGGGTTCATGTTCATTACCAGATTGGTTTCAGCATCAGAAATAGAAATATCATTCGGATTCTCAGGTGTGTCAATAACAGGTTCACTAGAAGCTTGCGAAGTCCTATCATTTTTATTTTTCTTCCTTTTAGAAGGACTAGGTGCATCAATATTATTTCTCTGAGAATCTTGCTCAGATCTCTTAGGATGGCCCTCCGGATACAAATGTTCCTGAGTCATTTTACCACCTCTAGTCATAACTCTAAGAGCAATATCATTTTTCTTACTATTCAATTCATTGAGCAAATCATTCTGAGCTTTAAGTACTTGTTCTACTTGAGTGAAAACCATAGAAGCATGTTTACTAATAATTTTAAGTTCACCTTTAACATTAGCCATATAATCACCCAAGTGTTCAAGCATATCAACATTGCGTTTTAATTCTCTACCAAAATAAGCATTGAAGTTTTCTTGTTTGACCATAAAGTCATCAAACTCATCCAAGCATGGGCTAGAACACTTAGTAAATGGGATTTCAGCTTTATCATATCTATAGAGAGAATTTACCTTTACTACATGTGTCGGGTTATCAAGACCATGTATTTCTTCAACAGGCGGTAAATTAAGACCATGTATTTCTTCAATAGGAGGTAAATTCTTAACATCTTCAGCTTTAATACCTTTTTCTTTCATAGATTTCTTTGCCTCTTGCATATCTTCAGGACTGAGAAATAGAATACCCCTTTTCTTCGGAGTTGGCTTAGGAGTTGGTTCAGGAATTGGATCAGGAAGTGTCCAATTATTTTCATTGGTCAACATATTATTCAATAAAATTTCAGCTTCATCTGGTGTTCTTTCCCTGAAAACACAACCAGCACAACTATCCAGGTGGTCTCTGGAAGCATCAGTTAGTCCATTATAAAAGATATCAAGTATTCCATTTTTCTTAAGAGGATGATCAGGCAAAGCATTAAGTAATTGGAGAAGCCTCCCCAAGCTTGTGGTAGACTCTCTTCTTCAGTTTGCACAAAATTATATATTTCCTTAAAGCAGCTTGTTTCTTATGAGCAGGGAAATATTTAGCAAAGAAGTAATAAATCATATCCTGGGGACTACGCACACAACTAGGATCAAGAGAATTAAACCATATCTTAGCATCACCCTTTAATGAGAACGAAAATATCTTAAGGATATAATGGTAGCAACTTTTCTCATCATTAGTGAACAGGGTGGCTATGTCATTTAATTTAGTAAGATGTGCCACAACAGTTTCAGATTCATAGCCATAGAAAGGATCAGATTCAACCAAAGCAATTATATCAGGGTCGACAGAGAATTCATAATCCTTATCAGTAACAAAGATAGGTGAAGTAGCATAAGCAGGATCATATTTCATTCTAGCATTCAGAGTTTTTTGTTTCAGCTTAGCTAATAATTTCTTAAGATCACTCCTATCATTGCAAGCAAAAAAATCTCTAGCAGTTTCTACATCCATAACATAGCCCTCAGGCACAACAGGTAATTCATATCTAGGGGGAGAATCTTCATCATCACTTTCATCAATATTATCAGTTTCAATAATTTCATTCTCCCTAGCCCTAGCAAGTTGTTCATCAAGAAATTCACCAAGTGGCACAGTAGTATCAAGCATAGAAGTAGTTTCATCATAAGTATCATGCATAGCAGAAGTGGCATCATCAATAACATGCGACATATCAGAATTAATAGCAGAAGCAGGTTTAGGTGTCACAAGCTTACTCAAAATAGAAGGTGAATCAAGTGCAGAGCTAGATGACAGTTCCTTACCTCCCCTTGTAGTTGAGGGATAATTTTTTGTTTTTGCGTCTTTCAGGTTCTTCATAGTGACCAACACATATAAATCCCAAGTGACTCAAAGAATAGAGCTATGCTCCCCGGCAACGGCGCCATAAAATAGTCTTGATAACCCACAAGTATAGGGGATCGCAACAGTTTTCGAGGGTAGAGTATTCAACCCAAATTTATTGATTCAACACAAGGGGAGCCAAAGAATATTCTCAAGTATTAGCAGCTGAGTTGTCAATTCAACCACACCTGGAAACTTAATATCTGCAGCAAAGTGTTTACTAGCAAAGTAATATGATAGTAGTGGTAACAGTGGTAAAAGGTAACGATAGCAAAAGTAATATTTTTGGTGTTTTATAGTGATTATAACAATAGCAACGGAAAAGTAAATAAGCGAAGAACAATATATGGAAAGCTCGTAGGCAATGGATCGGTGATAGAGAATTATGCCGGATGCGGTTCATCATGTAACATTCATAACCTAGGGTGACACGGAACTAGCTCCAGTTCATCAATATAATGTAGGCATGTATTCCGAATATAGTCATACGTGCGCAGGGAAAAGAACTTGCATGACATCTTTTGTCCTACCCTCCCGTGGCAGCGGGGTCTTATTGGAAACTAAGGGATATTAAGATCTCCTTTTAATAGAGTACTGGACCAAAGCATTAACACATAGTGAATATATGAACTCCTCAAACTACGGTCATCACCGGGAGTGGTCCTAATTATTGTCACTTCGGGGTTGCCGGATCATAACACATAGTAGGTGACTATAGACTTGCAAGATAGGATCAAGAACTCTCATATATTGATGAAAACATAATAGGTTCAGATCTGAAATCATGGCACTCAGGCCCTAGTGACAAGCATTAAGCATAGCAAAGTCATAGCAACATCAATCTCAGAACATAGTGGATACTAGGGATCAAACCCTAACAAAACTAACTCGATTACATGATAAATCTCATCCAACCCATCACCGTCCAGCAAGCCTACGATGGAATTACTCACGCACAATGGTGAGCATCATGAAATTGGTGATGGAGGATGGTTGATGATGACGATGGCGATGGCGACGGATTCCCCTCTCCGGAGCCCCGAACGGACTCCAGATCAGCCCTCCCAAGAGAGTTTAGGGCTTGGCGGCGGCTCCGTGTCATAAAATGCGATGAATCCTTCTCCTTGGTTTTTTTCTCCCCGAAAGTGAATATATGGAGTCAGGGTTGAGGTCAGTGGAGCGTCAGGGGGCCCATGAGGCAGGGGGCGCCTAGGGGGGTAGGCCGCGCCCCCACCCTCATGGACAGGTGGAGGCCCCCCTGATGTGGATCTTCCTCCCAGTATATTTTATATATTCCAAAATAATTCTCCGTTGATTTTCAGGTCATTTCGATAACTTTTATTTCTGCACAAAAACAACACCATGGCAATTCTGCTGAAAATAGCGTCAGTCTGGGTTAGTTCCATTCAAATCATGCAAGTTAGAGTCCAAAACAAGGGCAAAAGTGTATGGAAAAGTAGATATGACATAGACGTATCAACCCATATCTACTTAAATCATTTGTGAAGGTAAGAAAAGAACGATATCCGCCGCGAGCCTCAATGTTCATTGGACCACATACATCAGTATGTATGATTTCCAATAACTCTGTTACTCTCTCCATTGTTCCAGAGAATGGAGTTTTAGTCATCTTGCCCATGAGGCATGATTCACAAGTACCAAGTGATTCATAATCAAGTGATTCCAAAAGTCCATCGGAATGGAGTTTCTTCATGCGCTTTACACCAATATGACCCAAACGGTAGTGCCACAAATATGTTGCACTATCATTATCAACTTTGCATCTTTTGGCTTCAATACTATGAACATGTGTATCACTACTATCAAGATTTAGTAAAAATAAACCACTCATCAAGGGTGCATGACCATAAAATATATTACTCATATAAATAGAACAACCATTATTCTTTGATTTAAATGAATAACCGTCTCGCATCAAACAAGATCCAGATATAATGTTCATGCTCAACGCTGGCACCAAATAACAATTATTTAGGTCTAAAACTAATCCCGAAGGTAGATGTAGAGGTAGTGTGCCGACGGCAATCACATCGACTTTGGAACCATCACTACAGGAAACAGGAGATTTGTTGTCAGTACTGTTCTTTGCCGTAAGCTTTTCATCGGGACAGACGACAATGACCAATTTTGCCGACAGTTGCTGATGGCAAAGAACGGTTGACGGTAAAACATACTTTGCCGTCTATAATTAAAAAGACTGACAACAAAGAAAATGACAGACGGCAAAGTGCTCACTTTGCCGTCTGTAAATAAAAAAAAAGACAGCAAAGTCTACTTTGCCATCTATAAATAAAAAAACATACGGCAAAGGTCTTTGCCGTCTGTGTTTTTATTTACAGACGGCAAAGTGAGCACTTTGCCGTCTATAAATAAAAAGACAGACGGCAAAGAAGAAACACAGCACACGGATCGATCTCCTGGATCAATACATGGCACGATCTGGGCCACCCGCACCTGCCTCTCTCTCTCACCGTGCGCGCCCCAACCCACCCACGCACGCCCCACCCACTGTCCCACCACCACCCACGCACGCCCCAATGCGCTGGTGACTGGCCCACCACCACCCACTGGCCTGCGTTATCCTCTCCCCTCGTTCGTCTCTCCCTTCTCTGCCCGCATCTTTCTCTCTCTCTCTCTGTCTCTCTTGCCCGATGGCAGCCATCGCTCGCCTCATCTCTCGCCCGCTGCCTGTGCCCACCTCCACGCGCAACCGACGCCGAGCGCTACCTACCTCCACGCGCCGCCGAGCGTGGCCCGCCACCGCACGCCGTCGAGCGCCGCCCTCCTCCACGCGCCGCCGAGCATGGCCTGCCACCGCACGCCGCCGAGCGCCGCCATCTGCCCGCCTCCGCCCGCGCCACCGGCGGCCACTGCCTGTGCCCGCGTCGGCGCGCTGCCAAGCACCGCCCGCATCCGCGCGCGTCGCACCACCAACCGCACCATCGCAGTCCTGCAGGCGGCTCCCTCTTTCTTCCCACGACCTCAACGTCGACCACGGGGGCGACCTCGACGATGACACCGCACGGACGACATCACGGGTGACCACGGGAGTGACCTCGACGATGACGGCGTGCGGACGACCTCACCGACGACCACGGGGGAAGGGCCATGGTGGCAGGTGTGGGCGCAGCCGGCGGCGGCGGGGACGGAGTAGGGCGGGCGTGGGCGCAATCAGCAGTGGTGTGGCCGGAACGCTAGTAGGGCGGCGGGCTCGGCCTAGCACGGTGGCAGGCGCAGCATGGTAGGGTGGCGGGCGCGCGCGTGGCCTGGAAAGGATGGGCGAGGACAGGCAGGGCAGCAGCCTTGGGCAGGAACGAGTTTTAATAAAATAAAAAAACAGATTTGCCATCTGTAACTTGGTTGGGCTGACAGCAAAAACGCAAATTCGGCTCACGGCAACAATGTAAACTATGCCGTCTGGCCGATAAAATGTAGACGGCAAAGTGTCAGTTTAGCCGACGGTAAAGATTTTGCCGTCTGTCCTATAAAATGCTGACGGCAAAGTTCTCTTTGCCGACTTATCTTTGCCGTCTGAGTTTGCCGTCTGTGATCCACAGACAGCAAATTACTTGATTCCTGTAGTGCATTTCCCACACACATCGTCACCTCGTCCTTAGCCAATCTTTGTTTAATCCGTAGCCCCTGTTTCGAGTTGCAAATATTAGCAACAGAACCAGTATCAAATACCCAGGCGCTACTGCGAGCATTAGTAAGGTACACATCAATAACATGTATATCAAATATACCTTTCACTTTGCCATCCTTCTTCTCCGCCAAATACTTGGGGCAGTTCCGCTTCCAGTGACCAGTCCCTTTGCAGTAGAAGCACTCAGTTTCAGGCTTAGGTCCAGACTTGGGTTTCTTCACTTGAGCAGCAACTGGCTTGCTGTTCTTCTTGAAGTTCCCCTTCTTCCCTTTACCCTTTTTATTGAAACTAGTGGTCTTGTTGACCATCAACACTTGATGCTCCTTCTTGATTTCTACCTCCGCGGCCTTTAGCATTGCGAAGAGCTTGGGAATAGTCCTATCCATCCCTTGCATATTATAGTTCATCATGAAGCTCTTGTAGCTTGGTGGCAGTGATTAAGAACTCTGTCAATGACACAATCATCAGGAAGATTAACTCCCAGCCGAATTAAGTGGTTGTGGTACCCAGACATTCTTAGTATATGTTCACTGACAGAACTATTCTCCTCCATTTTGCAGGTGTAGAACTTATTGGAGACTTCATATATCTCAATCCAGGCATTTGCTTGAAATATTAACTTCAACTCCTGGAACATCTCATATGCTCCATGATGTTCAAAACATCGTTGAAGTCCCGATTCTAAGCCGTAAAGCATGGCACACTGAACTATCGAATAGTCATCAGCTTTGCTCCGCCAGGTGTTCACAATATTTGGCGTTGCTCTTGCAGCGGGTTTGTCACCTAGCGGTGCTTCCAAGAGGTAATTCTTCTGTGCAGCAGTGAGGATAATCCTCAATTTATGGACCCAGTCCATGTAGTTGTTATCATCATCTTTTAACTTAGCTTTCTCTAGGAACGCATTAAAATTCAATGGAACAACAACACGGGCCATCTATCTACAACAACATAGATATGCAAAATACAATCAGGTACTAAGTTCATGATAAATTAAAGTTCAGTTAATCAAATTACTTAAGAACTCCCACTTAGATAGACATATCTCTAATCATCTAAGTGATCATGTGATCCATATCAACTAAACCATGTCCGATCATCACGTGAGATGGAGTAATTTTCAATGGTGAACATCACTATGTTGATCATATCTATTATATGATTCACGTTTGACCTTTCGGTTTTAGTGTTCCGAGGCCTTATCTGCACACGCTAGGCTTGTCAAGTTTAACCCAAGTATTCTGCATGTGCAAAACTGGCTTGCACCCGTTGTATGTGAACGTAGAGCTTATCACACCCGATCATCACGTGGTGTCTCGGCACGACGAACTGTAGCAATGGTGCATACTCAGGGAGAACACTTGTACCTTGAAATTTAGTGAGCGATCATCTTATAATGCTACCGCCGAACTAAGCAAAATAAGATGCATAAAGGATAAACATCACATGCAATCAATATAAGTGATATGATATGGCCATCATCATCTTGTGCCTTTGATCTCCATCTTCAAAGCACCGTCATGATCACCATCGTCACCGGCTTGACACCTTAATCTCCATCGAAGCATCGTTGTCGTCTCACCAACTATTGCTTCTACGACTATCGCTACCGCTTAGTGATAAAGTAAAGCAATGACATGGCGATTGCATTTCATACAATAAAGCGACAACCATATGGCTCCTGCCACTTGCCGATAACTCTGTTACAAAACATGATCATCTCATACAATAAAATTTAGCATCTTGTCTTGACCATATCACATCACGAAATGCAAGTTAGACGTCCTCTACTTTGTTGTTGCAAGTTTTACGTGGCTGCTACGGGTTGAGAAAGAATTGTTCTTACCTACGCATCAGAAACCACAACATGGTATAGTGATTGCATTTTGATCTTTAGAAAGAACCCTGTTCATTGAGTCCGATTCAACTAAAGTTGGAGAAACTGACACCCACCAGCCACCTGTGTGCGAAGCACGTCGGTAGAACCAGTCTCGCGTAAGCGTACGCGTAATGTCGGTCTGGGCCGCTTCATCCAACAATACCCCTGAATCAAGAATCAACTAGTGACGGCAAGCAATATGTATATACCCACGCCCACAACTCCTTTGTGTTCTACTCGTGCATATAACATCTATGCATAGACCTGGCTCGGATGCCACTATTGGGGAACACAGTAATTTCAAAAAAATCCTACGCACACGCAAGATCTATCTAGGTGATGCATAGCAACGAGAGGGGAAGAGTGTTGTCTACGTACCCTCGTAGATCGTAAGCGGAAGCGTTATGACAACGCGCTTGATGTAGTCGAACGTCTTCACGATCTGACCGATCCTAGAACCGAAGGTACGACACCTCCGCGATCTGCAACCGTTCAGCTCGGTGACGTCCCACGAACTCTAGATCCAGCTGAGTGTCGAGGGAGAGTTTCGTCAGCACGACGGCGTGATGACGGTGATGATGAATCTACCGGAACAGGGCTTCGCCTAAGCACCGCTATGATATGACTGAGGGAGTCATGTATTACGGGGTATCCGGACAGCCGGATTATATCCTTTGGCCGGACTGTTGGACTATGAAGATACTAGATTGAAGACTTCGTCTCATGTCCGAATGGGACTCTACTTGGCGTGGAAGGCAAGCTATGCAATACGGATATGTATATCTCCTCCTTTGTAACTGACCTTGTGTAACCCTAGCCCCCTCCGGTGTCTATATAAACCGGAGGGTTTTAGTCCATAGGACAACATACAATCATACCATAGGCTAGCTTCTAGGGTTTAGCCTCTCCGATCTCGTGCTAGATCAACTATTGTACTACTCATATTATCAAGAATAAACCAGCAGGACGTAGGGTTTTACCTCCATCAAGAGGGCCCGAACCTGGGTAAAACATCGTGTCCCCTGCCTCCTGTTACCATGCCGCTTAGATGCACAGTTCGGGACCCCCTACCTGAGATCCGCCGGTTTTGACACCGACATTGGTGCTTTCATTGAGAGTTCCTCTGTGTCGTCCTCATTAGGCTTGATGGCTCCTTCGATCATCGATAGCGATGCAGTCCAGGGTGAGACTTTTCTCCCCGGACAGATCTTTGTATTCGGCGGCTTCGCACTATGGGCCAACTCGCTTGGCCATCTGGAGCAGATCGAAAGTTACGCCCTCGGCCATCAGGTCAGGTTTGGAAGCTTAAACTACACGGCCGATATCCGCAGAGACTTGATCTTCGACGGATACGAGCCCCTGCCGAGTGCGCCACATGGTCACGATGAGCATGATTTAGCTCTACCATTGGACAGTGTTCAGGAGATCGCACCGGCAATCGATCCGACCCTCAATTCGGAGCCAATTGCGCCATCCATGGACGGGTGGATAGACCTCACCATGGAGGCCGTATCCTTAGCGGCGATCGAGCCGAATATCGACCTTACCCTTCAGGAGAGCCGTGATGCCAAACTGTCGGATTCTTCCCTGGCCATGGACTCTGAACCGCCTGCACCCGTGTCTATCGAATCCAACTGGGCGCCGATCATGGAGTTTACCTTCGCGGATATCTTTCAGCACTCGCCTTTCGGCGACATACTAAACTCACTAAGGTCTCTCTCCCTGTCAGGAGAGTCCTGGCCGAACTATGTCTGACAGGATTGGGATGTGGATGACGAAGAAATTCGCCGCCCACCCACCACCCACTTAGTAGCCACTGTCGACGATTTGACCGACATGCTCGACTTCGACTCCAAAGACATCGACGGCATGGACGACGATGCAGGAGACGAACAAGAACCACTGCCCACAGGGCACTGGACAGCCACCTCATCATATGATGTATATATATATATGGTGGACACACCCAAAGAAGGCAATGGCGACGGGACAGCGGAGGATGACCCCTCCAAGAAGCAACCCAAGCGCCGACGTCAGCGGCGCCGCTCTAAGTCTCGCCAAGATAAAAACGATGATACCGGCACAGGAGATAATAGCACTCCGGACATTGCCGAAGATAACAACAATCCCCTCCAGCAAGATTTAGAGCAGGAGGATGGAGAAGCCAGCCCTCCCGAGAGAACGGCAGATGGAGACGCGGAGGATGATAATAACATGCCTCCCTCCAAAGACGAGGCAAGCCTCAACGATGACGAATTTGTCATACCTGAGGACCCCATCGAACAAGAGAGCTTCAAGCGCCGGCTTATAGCCACGGCAAATAGCCTTAAGAAAAAGCAACAGCAGCTTCAAGCTGATCAAGATTTGCTAGCTGACAGATGGACTGAAGTCCTTGCAGCCGAGGAATATAAACTCGAACGCCCCTCCAAGAGTTACCCAAAGTGCAGGTTGCTACCCCGACTGGAGGAGGAAGCACCAAACCCTACATCTCTAGCGTATGACGCGGCTGATCGGCCACCTCGTGGCCGCGACAGAGAGGCATTTCAGCCAAAAGCTCAGCCCGCACCCCGATGCCATTCAAATAAAAATGTCAAGGCATGGGGAAATACGCCAGACCTGCGAGACATATTGGAGGACAAAGCAAAACACGCAAGATCGACCTACGGATCACGAAGGCGCGCCACTATGCGAGACGATAACCGTCACGCCGGATACAGTAAAAGTAAATCCGGCCGGGCCGAACACAGTGGACAAGACTCATTTGAGCTGTGTCGCGATATATCCCAGTACAGAGGCGCTGCACACCCCCTATGCTTCACAGACGAAGTAATGGATCACCAAACCCCAGAGGGTTTCAAACCCGTAAATATTAAATCATATGACGGCACAACAGATCCTGCGGTATGGATCAAGGACTTCCTCCTGCACATCCACGTGGCCCGCGGTGACGATCTACACGTCATCTAATACCTCCCACTTAAACTTAAAGGACCAGCTCGGCATTGGCTCAACAGCCTGCCAGCAGAATCCATTGGCTGTTGGGAAGATCTGGAAGCCGCATTCCTCGACAACTTCCAGGGCACTTATGTGCGACCACCAGATGCCGATGACTTAAGCCACATAATTTAGCAGCCAGAGGAATCGGCCAGGCAATTCTGGACACGGTTCCTGACAAAGAAAAATCAAATCGTCGACTATCCGGATGCAGAGGCCCTAGCAGCTTTTAAGCACACCATCCGCGACGAGTGGCTCGCCCGGCACCTTGGCCAGGCAAAGCCAAAATCTATGGCAGCCCTCACGACACTCATGACCCGCTTTTGCGTGGGAGAAGACAGCTAGCTGGCTTGCAGCAATAATATATCAAAGAACCATGGTACTTCGAATACCAAGGATGGCAATGGCAGGTCATGTCGCAACAAACACAAGCGCCACATCAACAGCGACAATACCGAGGATACGACAATCAATGCCGGATTCAAAGGCTCTAAACCCGGTTAGCAGAAAAAGCCATTCAAAAGAAGCACTCCGGGCCCGTCCAGTTTGGACCGTATACTCGATCGCTCGTGTCAAATACACGGCACCCCCGACAAGCCAGCCAACCACACCAACAGGGATTATTGGGTGTTCAAGCAGGCCAACAAGTTAAATGCTGAAAACAAAGATAAGGGGTTACATAGCGATGACGAGGAGGAGCCTCGGCCGCCGAACACCGGAGGACAGAAGAGGTTCCCTCCACAAGTGCAGACGGTGAACATGATCTACGCAACCCACATCCCCAAGAGGGAGCGGAAGCGTGCGTAAAGGGACGTATATGCATTGGAGCTAGTCGCCCCAAAGTTGAACCCATGGTCCTCCTGTCCGATCACCTTCGACCGCAGGGACCATCCCACTAGTATCCGTCATTGCGGATTCGCCGCACTGGTCCTAGACCCAATCATCAACGGATTTCACCTCACTCGAGTCCTTATGGATGGCGGCAGCAGCCTGAACCTGCTTTATCAGGACACGGTGCACAAAATGGGTATAGACCCCTCAAGGATCAAACCCACAAAAACGACTAAGGGAGTCCTGGATTAGGGGGTCTCCGGACAGCCGAATTATATCATTTGGCCGGACTGTTGGACTATTAAGATACAAGATTGAAGACTTCGTCTCGTGTCTGTATAGGACTCTACTTGGCGTGGAAGGCAAGCTAGGCAGTATGGATATGGATATCTCCTCCTTTGTAACCGACCTTGTGTAACCCTAACCCTCTCCGGTGTCTATATAAACCGGAGGGTTTTAGTCCGTAGGACAACATACAATCATACCATAGGCTAGCTTCTAGGGTTTAGCCTCTCTGATCTCGTGGTAGATCTACTCTTGTACTACCCATATCATCAATATTAATCAAGCAAGGCGTAGGGTTTTACCTCCATCAAGAGGGCCTAAACCTGGGTAAAACATCGTGTTCCCTGCCTCCTGTTACCATCCGCCTTAGACGCACAGTTCGGGACCCCCTACCCGAGATCCGCCGGTTTTGACACCGACATTGGTGCTTTCATTGAGAGATCCTCTGTGTCGTCGCCGTTAGGCTTGATGGCTCCTTCGATCATCGTTAGCGATGCAGTCTAGGGTGAGACTTTTCTCCCCGGACATATTTTTGTATTCGGCGGCTTTGCACTGCGGGCCAATTCGCTTGGCCATCTGGAGCAGATTGAAAGCTACGCCCCTGGCCATCAGGTCAGGTTTGGAAGCTTAAACTACACGGCCGATATCCGCGGAGACTTGATCTTCGACAGATTCGAGCCTCTACCTTGTGCGCCACACAGTCACAATGAGTACGATTTAGCTCTACCATCGGACAGTGCTCAGGAGATCGCACCGGCAGCCGCTCCGACCCTTAATTTGGAGCCAGTTGCGCCTCCCATGGACGGGTGGATAGACCCCGCCACAGAGGCCGTATCCCCAACGGCGATCGAGCCGAATATCGACTTACCCTTCACGAGAGCTGTGTTATTAAACTGCCAGATACTTCTCCGGCCACAGACTCCGAACCGCCTGCGCCCGTTCCTATCGAATCCGGTTGGGCGCTGATCATGGAGTTTACCTCCGCGGATATCTTTCAGCACTCGCCCTTCGGCAACATACTGAATTCATTAAAGTCTCTCTCCTTGTCAGGAGAGTCCTGGCCGAACTATGTCCGGCAGGATTGGGATGTGAATGATGAAGAAATTCGCCGCCCACCCACCACCCACTTAGTAGCCACTGTCGATGACTTAACCGAAATGCTCGACTTTGACTCCGAAGACATCGATGGTATGGACGACGATGCAGGAGACGAACTGGAACCACTGCCCACAGGGCACTGGACGCCCACTTCACCACATGACGTATACATGTTGGACACACCAAAAGAAAACGACGACGAGGATCGGAAGGACACATCGAAGGGTTGTCCCCTCGAGAAGCAGTCAAAGCGGTGGCGTAAGCGCCGCTCCAAATCCCGCCTCGACAGAAACAACGATCATATAGACCCAGCGTTAGAGCAGGGTGAACCATCGCCGGACCACGGCAACACGGAGAATCAAACCGAACAACCCGACTATGTCAAAGATAATAGTCCGGACGACATCACACCGGACAGACACCCGGAGCAACAAAATGCCCATCAAAGGCTCGTTGCCACCGCGAGGAGTCTAAAAAAGCAGAAGCAAAGGCTCAAGGCTGCGCAAGACACACTCCGAATCAGATGGAGTAAAGTGCTCAACACAGCAGCGAAGTACGGCGGTAATCACCCCACCAAGAGCTACCCGAAGCGGAAGTTGCTACCTGAATTCGATGAGGAGGCCTTAGATCCCCCGCAACCAAAAATTAAAACGGCCTTCTGGCCGGATAGACGACCTCACGGCCAACATAGAGCGGCAAACAACGCTGCACATAAGCCAATACGCGATCCACGCGAGGGCTCGCATCAAAAGGACGGCGCAACCAGATCCATCTATGGACCACGCAAGCGCGCTCCAGCATACGATGCAACACAACAAACATCCGAACAATGCGGTACACCCAGATATAGGGGTGCCACACACCCCCTATGTTTCACCGACGAGGTGCTGGACCATGAATTTCCAGAGGGATTCAAACCCGTAAACATAGAGGCATACGACGGAACAACAGACCCTGGGGTTTGGACTGAGGACTATATCCTCCATATCCATATGGCTTGAGGAGATGATCTCCACACCATTAAGTATTTACCCCTCAAACTCAAAGGGGCAGCTCGGCACTGGCTTAAAAGCCTCCCCGAAAGCTCCATTGGAAGCTGGGAAGAGCTCGAAGACACTTTTCGGGCAAATTTTCAAGGGACTTATGTCCGACCTCCGGATGCAGACGATTTGAGTCATATAACTCAACAGCCCGGAGAGTCAGCCCGAAAGCTTTGGAACAGGTTTCTTACTAAAAAGAACCAAATAGTCGACTGTCCGGACGCCGAAGCCTTGGCAGCTTTTAAGCATAGCATCCGTGACGAATGGCTTGCCAGACACCTCGGCCAAGAAAAGCCGAGAACAATGGCAGCATTAACAAGCCTCATGACTCGCTTTTGCGCGGGTGAGGATTGGTGGCTAGCCAGATGCAGCACCAGCGACCCTAGTACATCCGAAGTTAGAGATGGAAACGGGAAATCGTGGCGCAGCAAAAATAATAAGCGCCAGAATAAAGAAGACAGCCTGAAGGGCACGATAGTAAACGCCAGATTCAGAAGCTCTCGGCCAGGTCAGCAAAAGCCGCCCTCTAAAGGCGCCAGAGATGAACTGTCCAGCCTAAACAAAATTCTGGACCAAATATGTCAGATCCATAGCACCCCTGGTAAACCCGCTAATCATACCCACAGAGACTGTTGGGTCTTCAAGCAGTCCGGCAAGCTCAACGCCGTACACAAGGGGGAGGATACACCAAGCGAAGACGAGGATGAGCCTCTCAAGCGAGACACTGGGGAACAAAAGAAATTTCCACCAGAAGTCAAAACAGTAAACGTGTTACACGTGATCAAGGGGAGAAACAAAGCGACACTCCCAGAGAAATATGCCCAAGGGCCTATCTCCGCAGAGTCCTGCCACTAGTCGTCTCAACCGATCACTTTCGACCATCGGGATTACTCAGCAAGTATCCGGCATGCAGGATGGGTAGCCTTTGTATTAGACCCAGTAATTGATGGATACCACTTCACACGAGTCCTGATGGACGGTGGCAGCAGTCTAAACCTGATATATCAGGACACAATCCGCAAAATGGGGATAGACCCAACGAAAATTGGCCACAACAATACTACCTTTAAAGGAGTAACGCCAGTCCTAGGGGCTCATTGCACGGGCTCCCTGCTACTATAGGTTATATTCGGCTTCCCCGATAACCTCCGTAGCGAAAATTTAACCTTCCACATTGCTCCGTTCCAAAGTGGCTATCAAGCACTACTTGGACGCAAAGCTTTCGCTCGCTTTAATGCAATACCGCATTACGCTTCCCTCACGCTTAAGATGCCCGGTCCACGTGGCATCATTACAGTAAATGGAAATATCGAGCGATCCCTGCGCGCCGAAGAGAGTGCGGCTGCCTCAGCAGCCGCACACTAAAACGGCCTCACCAACTAAAGCATTCGACAGGTCGTCAAGACTACGGACACGGTTAGACGAGTCCGAAGCAGCTATATGTAATTCATACAGGTTTGATGGCCACACCCCTATTACAAATACAAGGGGCTCAACGCGCGCAGACAAGTGGCAATTTTTACTCATCTTGAATTATACATGGTTTCTTTAAACCTACCTTTTTGCACGACAACTTTTCACCTAAGTTCCTCTCTTTTACAGATGACCATCGTGCTACACCCGTCTAGGATACGGCACAACGGAGACACAGGCGCAGACGTGCAGCAGGGATCCGTTCTAAGGATTCTTTTTAGATTAAGACCCTGTGTAAACCTTTCTTACTGTCTCTTATTGATACACATCCCTCGGATTCTCAGTACTATTGAGAAGGATGCTGGCGTCTTGGCATGTGGCCACGTCAGAATAATGCACGTACCTGGACACCAGGGGCTTCTTACAAAGGGAACTGTTTAGGCCCGGTTTATACCATAAAGACCGAATACCTTAGGGAGTGTTCGGCGTCGTGAGTTTGGCCTTATATGCATCAGCTCCGAATCATGTCTTTGGTCAAATGTTGGGTTTGCCCGGCTCCTGTGGTTTGCTGCCTTACGTTCCGCTCTATCGGCTAAGGCGGCACCAGGAGAACCACTGTGATTGTGCCCCGGTTCATCCGGACGAGCACCTCAGTGGAGAAAGCCGAAAACTGACTGTCATGATATAGCGTGAGACTGGTCAACCACTCGATGACCTATCGGAATGTTAGAATTCCTCTGCCTTAACGAAGGGCCATTTCCCGGCCAAGCATGTACGCACCCCGAAATCGGATGAGTGCGGAGCCATCAGGGGCTATATAGTGGCCCCATTGTCAAACTCCTATGGCTAAGTGAAAGTGTTAAAGCATTATAGTCCGGTTGCCTAGTTCGCTGTGCCATCACCTCCTTATTAGGACCAAGACGTTGGATTAAGTGTGAATACGCGTCTTCTACGAACACCCCTGCATTATATGCGTGGGGGCTGAAGCCGATGACTGCAATCTTTCAGGTTATACACATTTATACATAAACGGCCGCACAGGAGGCATCATATTACTTTCGGGCAAAAGTATAAATACAGCCTTGATAAATTTCATAAAAACATTGTTTTTACAATGGGAATACATGTCACTCAAACATAATATTCTTCGAGCACTGGGCCTCTATCAAACGAGCACCCTCAAGAACTTCTTCAAAATAGTGCTTGGCAGCCACTCGGCCTATGGCCGAACCCTGCGCCGCAACAGTGGTAGCATCCATCTCCGCCCAGTATGCTTTGACACGGGCAAGGGCCATCCGCGAGCCTTCTATGCATGCCGACCTCTTCATCGCATTGATGCGCGGCACCGCTCCAAGGAACTGCTGCACTAAGCTGAAATAGTTGTTCGGCTTCGGTTTTTCCTGCCACAGATGATCTACGACGGACCTCATGGCGAGTCCGGACAACCTATTGAGTTCGGCCCATTCTGCTAGTTGATCAGTCAATGGAAGCGGACGCTCCGGAACATTAAACTGCGACCAGAACAGCTTGTCCACTTCATGATCTGTTTGATCTCGGAAGTATTCGGCCGCATCGACAACGCTCGCCGCCAAGTCCATATATGCGTCTGCCGAACTTCACAGCCGATCCAGAGGGGCATACCGCGGATCTCCGAACTTCCTCCGCAGCATAAAGGGATTCCCAGCCGCAATATCCCCGGCTTGACGCAGCTCCTCCTTCTTCGCTCTCATAGCAGAGCGGGTGTCTTTGGTCGCCATCGTGGCCTTTTCAAGGACCGTCGCCTTCACTCGGTTTTCTTCTTCAAGGAACTGGCAATGGTCGGTAGTGTCTTTTAACTTTACAGCCATCTTGGCCATTTTCTATTTGCTCTCACAATGTGCGGCCTTCTCGGCTCTCAACTCTTCGGCTTCCTTCAAAGCAGCCGCATTACTACTCCTTGCTTGTTCTTTGGCTCGGGCAAGTTCCGCCCGAAGGGTCTCCACAGTGGCAGCTCCATCTGCAGTCACAACATATTAAAGATACTAGCATCATGCTGCTCTTACTATGTGACATTCACCAGAAAACATTACTTACCATGTGCCTCGTCAAGCCGCTTGTTAACAAGCTCGATGTCGGCATCTGCCGCATCCAGTTGCCACTTTAGTTCGGCAAACTCATTAGTCCGGCTAGCCACCGGAGCTTCAACCACCTGCACATAAAGGCGGTTTGGTTATTACTTGGGACTATGATCCTCTGTTCTCCACCGTTCTCGACGACGACCAGAGTCTCAGGGGCTACTATCTCCACAGGGCACACCTAAAAATATGCGGTACTATCAAAAAGTATATCATTTCACGTACCTCAAAGCCTGTCAGTAGACTCATAAAGGCTTCATGCAATCCGCTTTCGGCGGACGAAATTCTTTCCATCACTGTACCCATCAACGCACGGTGTTCTTCTGAGATGACCGCTCGCTCCAACAGCTCCCTCAGTACGTCCGACCGCATACCAGACGGTGCCAGACTCTTTTGTTTGCTCTCTTCAAGAGCCGGACGCTGGGGACTTTGGGTGACTATAGGATTATCTTCTGGCCTCACCGGATCCGGAGAGGCCCTCCGTGACGACACTTCAAGGTCGCTCGCTTCTTGAGCGGGGGAGTCCGAGGGAGGCGTTTCGCTCTCCATCATCTCCGGAAGAAGATCCCCCGAAGACGAGCTCTGCTGAGAAGGGCTAAGATCCAAACTGCAAGATAAATGCTTCGGTTATTTTCCTTAGAGGTAAGGTAGTATGTCTCCACTATTAAAGTACTTTTTGATTACTTACAGCTCATTGGAGGGCTGATTCCCGCGCGGACTTTGTGCGGCAAGAGCACCCTCCAAGGCAGGACCCTCTGGTGGAGATTTCTTCTCCCGTTTGGAAACCTTAGTTTCCGGATCTTCAGAGGTAGTCCTCTTCCTTCCCCGGGGTGAGAGAATGCCAGATTCCTCCCCTTGGTTATCCTCCCTCACGGAGGCGCCCGTTCCCTCGGTCGGAATAGGTAGCGGTGGAGGCCAGCTTTCGCCCTCTTTATTCCCCCCCTTTATCTTCCTTTGAGGGCTCCGGGCAAGGTGTTAGCTCGAGCATCTTTTCCAGTACCGGATTTTCCAAACCCTCGGGAAGGGGGGCCGAACACCGAATCATCTTCGGCTTTGTTAGCCAGTCCTGGTCAAAGAGCAATTTCTCAGAATGACGTCATGACAAATGAAAGATGGTGTGTTTGGCTAGAGGATTACTTACTTGGTCGGCGGTACGGTTGCTGCTCAGGCCCACGTCCTTGGTAGTGTCCGTACACTATTTGGGATCCGAAGAATGATTTATACATCTCCTCGTGCGTCAGGTCGAGGAAATTCTGAATAGTGCGCGGTCCTTCTGGGTTGAACTCCCACATGCGGAGGGGCCGGCGTTTGCATGGTTGGATTCGTCGAACCAGCATGACTTGCACCACCGTAACCAGACTGAAATCTCCTTCGAAGAGATCTTGAATGCGGCTCTGCAGTACAGGCACGTCCTTGGCTGGACCCCAGCTCAGCCCTCTGGTAATCCACGACATCAGTTGTGGTGGAGGGCCCGAGCGGAAAGTAGGGGAAGCTGCCCACTTGGCACTTCTGGGAGCTGTGATGTAAAACCACTCCCGTTGCCATAATCCGGACACCTCTGGAATGGAACCGTTTGGCCATGGAGCTCCAGCAATCTTGCTTATTAATGCGCCTCCACACGCTACATGCTGCCCCTCGACCATCTTCGGCTTCACGTCAAAGGTCTTGAGCCACAGGCCAAAGTGAGGGGTAATGCGGAGGAAGGCCTCACATACGATAATAAATGTCGAGATGTGGAGAAAGGAGTCTGGGGCTAGATCGTGGAAATCAAGCCCGTAATAGAACACCAAACCCCTAACGAAGGGATCCAGAGTGAGGCCTAGACCTCGGAGGAAGTGGGAGACGAACATGATGCTCTCGTCGGATTCGGGAGTAGGGATGACCTGCCCTCAGGTGGGCAGCCTATGCGAAATTTTGGCGGTCAGGTATCTGGCCTCCCTCAACTTCTTGGTATCCTCTTCCGTAACGGAGGAGGGCATCCACCGGCCTTGAAGGCTAGATCCGGACATGATTGAAGGTCTGAAGTACCTGACCTGGGCTTTGGGTGTTAGAACTCGAGGCGGGGGAAGGATTCGATTGAGCACGGGAGGGAAAAAAGTAAAAGCCTTGTCCCTTTATAAAGAGGGTGAATGTTAAGCGTCCTCTCCGTAGCCGTTTGGGACTTGCCTATAATCTACGAGTCCTAGACACGGTTGGGTTACCCACGACCGTATTGATGAGAATCCTGTATTTAGGGGAACACGATCTCTGCTTTGACAAGACGTGTCAAGAAACCGCCTCGCGTTATGTGTGAAGCTGGTTAAAGAAAAATGGTTCGAATAATCACTGAGCCATGGCATGATGTCATGTTGCCAAAACGTGTCAGCAGATTAAGATTTGTGGAAATATTATTCTCTCTGCGGTGGTATGTGGAACTTATTTTGCAGGGTCGGACATTATCCTTGTATTCAAATTCTTCTGTGATATGTTCAGAGTAGGAACCCGCCTTGCAATGCCGAAGACAATACTGCGCGCCGGACTCATCGTCATTGAAGCCTGGTTTAGGGGCTACTAAGGGAGTCCTGGATTAGGGGGTCTCCCGACAGCCGGATTATATCCTTTGGCCGGACTGTTGGACTATGAAGATACAAGATTGAAGACTTCGTCTCGTGTCCGGATGGGACTCTACTTGGCATGGAAGGCAAGCTAGGCAGTACGGATATGGATATCTCCTCCTTTGTAACCGACCTTGTGTAACCCTAACCCTCTCTGGTGTCTATATAAACCGGAGGGTTTTAGTCCGTAGGACAACATACAATCATACCATAGGCTAGCTTCTAGGGTTTAGCCTCTCTGATCTCGTGGTAGATCTACTCTTGTACTGCCCATATCATCAATATTAATCAAGCATGACGTAGGGTTTTACCTCCATCAAGAGGGCCCGAACCTGGGTAAAACATCGTGTTCCCTGCCTCCTGTTACCATCCGCCTTAGACGCACGGTTCGGGACCCCCTACCCAAGATCCGCCGGTTTTGACACCAACAACGACCTTCAAAGGCGTCATACCAGGTGTAGAGGCCCATTGCACAGGCTCAGTCACATTGGAAGTGGTCTTCGGATCCTCGGATAACTTCCGAAGCGAGGAGTTAATCTTCGATATAGTCCCGTTCTGAAGTGGCTATCATGCACTGCTCGGGTGAACCGCATTTGCGAGATTCAATGCGGTACCGCACTACACATATCTCAAGCTCAAGATGCCAGGACCCCGGGGGGGTCATTACAGTCAATGGAAATACGAAGCGCTCTCTCCGCACGGAGGAGCACACTGCGGCCCTCGCAGCAGAAGCGCAAAGCAGCCTCTTAAGGCAATCCATCAGTTCGGCGAGTAAAGACCTGGACACCTTCAAGCGCGCCCGGAGTAATCGGCAACAAGACCGCCTGACACGTTCTGAGCTCGCATAGCAATGTGGCCCCCACCCCAGTCCCAGCCAAACGGCAAAGTCTGTGCCACGCGTACATAATTATGCATTGAAAATACCATGGGCATAGATGGGGGCACGACTACGGCACGTCCCAAAACACGGCTCAACCGCACTAGGGGCTTCCTGCCTTACTATTTTTTCTCTCTTTCAGGACTTTACTCTCTGGAAACCCCATCCGGCAGTACGTTTGCCGGACACATGATACAACAACCAAGGAGGCAGAAAGCTACGTCGCATCATGGAATTCCCAGGTGGTCTCTGATAACGAGCGAAACACCTAATTTAAATACCATTCCTCAGCTTTCCCTTGTAGGGGACATGTCAAATAGTCCTACTTTTTGCTTATCGCACTACTTGTATCATTCTGCTTCGACGCACCTTTTTGAATAAACAATGCATAGCACTAGACTATTATCGCATTCTCTATTTTCTTATATATATATATATATATATATATATATATATATATATATATATATATATATATATATATATATATATATATATACAGACGGTCTATTCTGCTAATATTAGCAGAATAACTATTCTGCACACCACTTCAGCACTGCACGCTCAACAGAAGCGCACTGCATCATTTTGACGACGAACACTGCAATAGAGACTAGTGAACTTCTCGTCGAAAAAAACTGCACGCGTTATTTTTTTGGTACTGTTTTCGCTCTAATTTTTTAACCATTTATCGGAATGAGGCGTGTAATATACCATTGAAAAGGTATGGATTAGGCGCAACTTCGACATGTTGAACAATTTTCGAGATTCCACACGGTTTAAGAGCAGTTTTGAAAATAGTATGGCGGATGACGAGTGGCAGCGAGCGTTTTTTCGTGTTTTTTTCTAAACCTCTTGTTGGAATGAAGCAAATGATACGCCGTTGGATAGATATCGTCGAGGCGCATATTTTTCATATATAAATCTTTCTCTAATTCATTACGGTTTAAGAGCAGTTTCAAATTTACTAAATCGCGGAACTCTGTTTTTCAAATTTTTTGAAATTTTCGGTACTGTTTTTGCTCCAGTTTTCTAACCGTTTGTCGAAACGAGACATATGATACGCTGTTGGAAAGCTACGGACAAGGCGCAACTTTCATATGTTGAAATGGTTTTGAGATTCCTTACGGATTTTAGTTATTTTTGAAAATCGTGCGGCTGACTTCGAGAGGCAGCGGCTGTTTTTTTGCGAAATTTTTACGAACGGCTGGTCAGAATAATTCAAATCATACGCTGTTGGAAAGATATCGATGAGACACAACTTTTTCATGTAGAACACTCTCTCCAATACCTTACGGTTTAAGAGCAGTTTCGATTTTACCGAAAAGCGGACACTCTGTTCTTCGCGAGACCAAAATCGTCATATTTACTGCATCGGACAGAAGAACACTCTGCTTCAGACAAAATACCGCACTTCATTAGATGGTCAAGGGCACTGCATGGTTTCTTTTTATTTAGACGTATTTTTTCTCGGACGGGGAAAGAAGAACGCACTGCTTCAGACGGAATACCGCACGTCATTAGATGGGCAAGTGCACTGCATGGTTTTTTTTGTGTGACGTAAATTTTTCCAAACATGGTGGAGTGCACTTCGTGTCGAGCGTTGGTACTTCAGGGACGAGGTGAGTGCACTGCATCAATTTTTCTTTTTCCAATATTTTTTCTAACTTTTTATGCTTATTTGTGAACCTCATGGTCAAAATTAGTGAACCGCGTGGCACATACTAGAGAACTGCATTGTTTCGCTTGGTGAAAGTGAATCGCAGGGCAGAAACTAGTGGACTTCATCTAAAAAGAAACGAACTTCTTTCTATGTTGATTTTTTATTGTTTTACATAGGGAACCAGAGGAGTGCACTGCAAACATACACACACCGCATTGCAGGCATACAGAAAACAAGTGAAACGGCCACATGCGACAATGCAAATTGTCTTCTAAAAACACATAACCGATGGGGTGTACTGCAGACATACAGACACCGCATTGCAGGCATATACAAAAGGAACTGCATGCAGATGATGCTTCCTTTTTCTCGCATATACGAGAGTGAACCAACGTATAGTACAAGTGAACCAACGTATAGTACAAGTGAACCTCATCGAAAAAGAAAGAATACCGCTTGTGGTTTTATTAACAGAAGTGAAGCACGAAATTCTTGTCAAAAACAAGAGCGAAACAACAAACTTTTCCAGTTTCCCTTTTTGGACTGAAACGGACTGAAGCACAATATGAGATGCACTGCACACCGAAGCCTTCAGACCGCGAGACGCCATGGGTGCTCGGCCACTCCAAGAAACACGGCCGCACATCAAGAACATACATGCCCGCACTGCAAGACCATGCCAACGCTGGTCAGGCGGTTGTTGCAGATCTCGGTCCATGGAAGAGGAAGTCGAACAGAGGGGGGCGAGAACTACAGAGGTGGTCAGAGCAGTAGTGGTCGCGCCGTGTTGCGCCGTTTGGGCCCAACATGTTGGCCGCCGCCGTGAGGGTCGTCCGGGCCAACCACGGCCCCTGGAAGGTGGTCGCCAGGAAGATCCCCTACTATCCATTGTAGAGGAGCCCACGGGATGGAGAGGGGGCGCCGGAGAGGAGAGGGAGAGCTCACTGGATCTTGGCGAAAGGAGGAGGACCACCTCAGCCCATGTAGTGCGGACGATGAGCACTTGAAGTGCGATGGCGCACAGGCTGGGGAATTTGGCCATGGCGGCGACCAGAGGGAGAGGAGACGGAGGTCCTGATATCCCCCGAGTGGGACGAGCCCCGCGTGCCCGCACCTTCTCCCCGCCATGAGCACGCTTCTCCACCACCGCACATCGCTGCAAAACGAGCTGCACGGGAGCCACAACCGAGCTGCACGGAGGGGGACGGCACCCGAGCACTACTGATGGTTCAAGGGAGGAAGATGGGAACATGGCGACGTCTCCGGTCGTGGCAGGACAGGGCGAGGCGGCGGAAGTTTGTCTGGGCAGTGAGAGGGGCGGCGGACCTTGCTGCTGGCGACTGGATCTGACATGAGAACCACGGAGACGGCCGGATTCAGTGGGGCGGCGCCCCCATGGCCGGGCAGCGGGGTGGGAGGTGGTGGTGCCGGTGGTGGCTAGTGGCTGCGCCGTCGTGTCCCACGGGCAGCTCGGTGGAAGGTGGTTGTTGGCGGCGCGGTGGGAGGCGGTGGCCGGGCGACGGATCGAGAGGTGGTGGTCGGCCGGGCGGCGGATCGGGAGGTTGTGGTCGGACGGGTGCCGCGGGGACGGGGGGTACTAGGTAGCCGGGGAGTGGGGGAGGAAATGGTGGGGGTGGGGATTTGGATGGGATCGATTGGTGGGTGGTGGTTGGGGCGGGACAGAGGTGTTATCAGAATAAGCGTTTTGGTGTGCAGAATAAGACTCTTAAGGGTGTTATTAGAATAGACCCACCCTATATATATATATATATATATATATATATATGTTCATTCATGACATTCAGCACCCGTACACTCTGGTACGGCCCATACACCAGGGGCTTAAGCGTATCCCATAATACGGCGTGAGAAGTACGGACACTTTCGATAGTGCGGCACCCCGAACTTATAGCATTATATGCATCAGCTCCGAATCATGTCTTGGGTCAATAGTTGGGTTTGCCTGGCTCCCATGTTTTGGTACCTTACGTTCCGCTATATCGGCTAAGGTAGCACTGGGAGAACTACTGCGATTGTGCCCCGGTTCAGCTGGGCTAAGCACCTCAGTAGAGAAAGCTAAAACTGACTGTCATGATAAGGCGAGAGCTGGTCGCTGTTCGAGAGGTCTCGAGTCCCTAAAGACTTATGCCGCTTAGAGCGAGGAGTCGGCTTTGTCCGGCTTAAAGGCGTGTATAGCGCCCCGAATTCGGCCTTCCGAATACTAGGGGCTTCGCTGAAATTTAAAATTGTAGACTTCTATGGCTAAGTGAGAGTGATAAAGCATTATAGTCCGATTGCCTTGTTCGTTGTGCTGAGCACCTCCCTCGAAGGACCCAACAATGGGAAAAAGAGTGCTCAGATTTATCCCGAACACCCCAACACTCGTGGCATGGGGACAGAAGCCGACGACTAGCCATCTCTCAGATTTGCTAACCAGCCGCACAGAAGGTAATATTTTAAATTCAAGCAAGCGTTGCATAGCGCATATGAACAAGTTTTCATAATACAGGATCACATGAGCAAGTTCATTAAAAAATTACATCCTTCGCACACTCGTCCGCCACAAGACGGGCACCCTTCTGGACACCCTCATAATACATCTCGGGGCGGCGATGCTCCTTGCCCTGCGGCGGCCCCTCCTTCACCAGCTTCTCGGCGTCCATCTTGGCCCAGTGCACCTTTGCACGGGCAAAAGCCCGGCGGGCACCTTCGATACAGACGGACCGCTTGATGACTTCCAGTCGGGGGCAGGCATCCACAAGCCGCCTCACCAGGCCAAAGTAGCTGTTGGGAAGGGAGTCGCTAGGCCACATCCGGACTATAAAGCCCTTCATGGCCTATTCGGCCACCTTGTGCAGCTCGACCAGTTGAGTCAGCTGGTCGCTCATAGGCATCGAGTGTTCAGTCCCAGTATACTAAGACCAGAACAACTTCTCCGTCGACCTTCCCTCCTCGGCCTGGTAATACTTTGCGGCATCCAACACGCTGCAGGGCAAATCTGCAAATGCTCCTGGAGAGCTCCGGACTCGGGTAAGTAACAAGTAATCTACTTTCACATGCTTGCTTTGCGTATTGAATGCCTTACCCGCCGCTATCTTCCTCATCGCCTCAATCTCCTGGAGGGCCTTTTGGGCTTCAGCCTTGGCATTCTTTGTGCTCTCGAGGGCTGCGGCAAGCTCGGACTCTCGCGTCTTCGAGTCAAGCTCCAAAGCCCCGTACTTCTTCACGAGAGCTTGGAGCTCTTGCTGCACCTCGCCCACCCGTGCCTCTTGTTTCTCCCGCTCGGTGCACTCCTTGGCCGCTTTGTTTTCGGCCTCGGACAGCGCTTGCTTCAGGGTCGCCACTTCGGTCGTGGCCCCTAGCACATTCATGATGATCCTGTCATTTAGCAACCACATTTTCTTTTTTATATAGACAAGGTATTACTTACCTCTGTTCTCCACAAGCTGCCTCTTGGCAAGGCCGAGCTCTTTCTCGGACCCCTCAAGGTCCTGCTTCAGTGCGGCGACCTCCGCAGTCAGTGCGGTAGAGGTCAGCAGCGAAGCCTGCATACGCATACAGACATACTTATATTAGACTCCTGCAGATATTATTTGACCCTCTATTCGGCTTTTCTTTGTGAACACCAAACAGAGCATCCAGGGCTACTGTCTATGCGGTAATATTTTCCTATATTTTAAATACTCACCTCAAAGCCTGTTAGAAGGCTGGCACAGGCTTCAGTCAGTCCACTCTTGGCGGACTGAACCTTTTGATCACCGCGCTCATAATAGTGAGGTGCTCTTTGTCGATGGAAGCGCCGCGAAGCGCTCCCAGTAGGTTGTCAGGTGCCTCTGGATGGACAAAGGTCACCGGCACGGGTGGCTTGCCCCTCTTGGGAGAGGGCCGCCTGCCCGAGTCCGGAACCACTGGAGGTTCCGGCGCGGTGTCCAACTGAGGGCCGAATTTGGAGCCCCCGGGAGCCTTGCTCCCTTTGCTCCTGGAGTCTGGAAGGTCGCCTTGAGGCACCTCCGGAACTGTCTCCCCCCGGCTCGGTGCCCCTTGAGACAATACCTCGACATTGTCCGTAGGGCAAGGAGAGGAGCCAGTTGGAAGTGTATCACTATTCATGTCCGACAAGTCCAATGTCAGGACCCCGACTCAATGCCACATCGATCTAGCATGTAACACCTCATATCACTTTGCGGCCTCACGCACGGTATTCCCACGGGTGTCGCCTTACCTTTGCCCGGGACCATTTGCGCCTTTTAGCACACGTATATGATAGTGTCGCTAGCATCCATATGATAAGGAGCCCGGGCTGACATGGCTAGTCGTAAACCCAAAGTGGCACAAACTTACAGGGACATGCATCCATGACCCAGCATCGAACGTGTCGGTCAGCAGCGAGTGAATCCAGGTTGTAGCACTGGGCTAGCAGGACTCCGGTGAACCGGGCTGTAGCGGGCTAACAGGACTCCGGTATTCATCCCGTGACATTTCCCCGAAGGGACAGACAGGAACGAAGAAGGACACATGCCGGCCAGCCTAAGTGTTCCGGAGCAGTAGTAAGCTACCATGGCTCAGTGGAAACACTAGGAGACATTTCCCGGTAAGAGAGGCTACTAAGAATAAACAACTAGATAGTCAGATCCCACACATACCAAGCATTTCAATAACATACACACAATATGCTCGATATGTGCAAATACAACATGGCATCACAACATGACTCTAAAACTCAAGTATTTATTCATTAGGCTCCAAGGAGCGAGATATTACAAACAGGGGTCTCATGACCCAACATTCAGAGCATACAAGTCAAAGCACAAGCGGAAGCTATCATGTCTGAGTACAGACATCTATAAATGAAAAAGGCTGAGAAGCCTGACTATCTACCAGATCCTGCCGAGGGCACAAGATCGTAGCTGAGGTAACAAGCTAAACGTCGAAGTTCACGTGGAACTACTAGCGAGACCGAAGTCTCTCTGCAAAACATAAAATAGGCAAACGTGAGTACAAATGTACCCAGCAAGACTTACATCAGAACTAACTACATATGCATCATTATCAACAAAGGGGATGGTGGGGTTTAACTGCAGCAAGCCAGCTTTGACTCGGTGGCTATCCTAAACTACGACTGCAAGTAACTCTTTTGAGGTGGCGCACACGAGTCCACATATTCACCATATCAATACACCACTATGGATCCGCTCCCGTCTCCCTACGAGAACGCCATCCATAGCACTCACGCTTATCTTGCGTATTTTAGGGTATCCACTTTTTTTTGAGGAATTGGTGACAGTGGGAGAGGCTCCCACTGACTTTGTATTACTCACAACAGAATAGTTACATTTGTGTTACAAAGGGGTTTTAGGCCCCCCCCGGCCATGATTGATACAAAGCTAGCTGCCCAAACTAACAATGAAATCAGAGAGGAAAGGATGAACCTTCTCCGGACAGTTGTGCGTCACCAAACCCAGCAAATGTTTAAATCTAGCTAACCATGTCCCAAACGAATGCGGGATCCTCCTGAAATGTTGGTTGTTCCTTTCCATCCACAGGCTCCAAGCAGCAAGCAAGAAGATGTCCATGAAAAGCGGCCGACGCCAGTCTTCTCTACCACCATGCAAAGTGGCAAGCCTGTTGGTCCCCCCTTGCCACATCAGACCAATCCTGCTCCAGCATTGTTGGGCAAAAGGGCACGTGAAGAAGAGATGTTCCACGGTTTCCTCGGGTGGGTTTTGGCAGAGCATGCAAGTATAGTCGCCCCCATCCACATTATAGTGTCGTCGCTTCAGCATATTCCTGGTGTTCAACCGATCTACCATAAGCAGCCACCCAAACATCTTGAACTTGATCGGGCATTTGGCTTGTCTATGAACTGATATAAGTAACCCAGAAGTCCTTTTCCGCGGACACGGCTATTCGAATAGATGATGTTAACCCTGCAGGGGTGTACTTCTTCATACATGTTTCCACCACTTAGCGTCTGCACACGACATGTGCTCGGCAGACTTCAAGCGGAAGGCGACGTGGGTGTAGACCATGACCTACCTAAACACTCAAGTCTCTAGTCCAGGTTTATCGCCTATTCGGGTTCCATCCATGAGGAGATCCGGCCGGAGTTTCGCTCACAGCCCCAAACGATGTGAACAGGGTTCCGTGACACCAAACGGGCGCCCGGTATACCCGGCCACGTGCCTACCACATCACAGCCCACCCCTACGGTCAGCGCTGTCCACGGCCTCCAGCATACTACAAACACCAGAAACTACTTGCAACTCCTGGACAGAGGACAAGGGTGAATAAGAAGTCGAGCGGGGTCATATTTCAGGGCCCAATGTATGGTAGTAGCTGAATCATGGATCACAAACACAGAACTCAGTTCCTGAGGACGGCTGCAATGAGACCACCCACCATGTACTCCTACATGGCCTCTCACCGCTACCTTTACCAAATCGTGTTCACACACTTAGCTCACACACAGTAGGACATGTTCACACGCCTCTGATTCATCCCCGATGAATCAGACCTGACTCAACTCTAAGCAGTAGCAGGCATGACAAACAAGCATGAATGAGTAGGCACATCAGGGCTCAAACAACTCCTACTCATGCTAGTGGGTTTCATCTATTTACTGTGGCAATGACAGGTCATGCAAAGGATAAAGAGGTTCAGCTACCGCAACAAGTAACAGATGAATCGTTGTTGTCCTAATGCAGTAAAAGAGAGCAAGAGCGAGAGAGTGGGATTTTATCGGAATGAACAAGGGGTTTTTGCTTGCCTGGCACTTCTGAAGATAATATAGCTCTTCATCGGTGTCATCGATCACATCGCCGGTACAACGTCTATCGAGGGGGAACAACACCGGCAAACACAGAAGAAACATGATCAATGCAAAGCACAATATGATGCATGCTATGACATGGCAATATGAATGTGTTTTGGGCTAATGCACCTAGCTATGATTTAAATGAAGTTGGTTTGAATACATGATTCAAATTCCAACTCCATATATGGTTATTTAAATGCCCTTTATTTTTTTTGTCCAAAACAGAGGACAAACATTGTTCAAACATGCATGAAAATGGTACAGATGGATTCCTTGAATTTTTCTGATAATTTTTCATATATAATTTATTTAATTTGAAGTTACGGTTGAATTTCTATGAATTTTAGAAGTTTTGGACATTTTCTGAAAATATTAAATCATTTAAGATTTATTTAAATTCCAGAAAGGAATTATTGCGTCAGCATGACGTTGGCATGACGTCAGCAGGTCAACGGGCGCCGGTCCGGGTCAAACCTGACGTCTGGGGTCCACACGTCAGTGTCACAGTTAGTTAACAGGGGGTTATTTGCTTAATTAAAGGATTAGGGGGGTCGGGGCCCACTGGTCAGTGTTAGTGGCTAATTAGGTTTAGTTAATATTTAACTAAAATTAGCAGGGCCTGGCCCCACTAGTCAGCGACCCTGGGGGGTCAAACCCCAGGTCAAACAAGTCAAACCCGCCGGCGGTTAGTCGCCGGCGAGATCCGCGACGTACTTGTGCTCCGGGTTTCCTCTGTGGTGCTCCAAATGGCGCGCGGCTAGGCGCGTTGGAGAGCTAGCTCGATGGCGCGTCGGGCGGTGGCCGTGGCTGGGCCTGGGGTGGCCGGAGTCGACGGCGGCGAGCTCGGCTGCGGCTGCCGGAGTTCGGTCGTGCACGAGAGCGCGTTTGGAGCGCGAAAACGGAAGAAGCAACGCACTAGGGATGCTCTACATGGCCCTACGAGCTTGTTGGACTCGCCGGGGTGACCAAATGGTCACCGGAGCTGCGTCGACGGCGAGCTCGGCGGCGGCGAAGGTTCGGCCATGGTGGGGAGGAGGCTACGGCGTGTGGGCAGCTAAACGGAGAGAGGGGAACGGTGGCGGAGCTCACCGCGGTTGCAATGGGCATCGAAGACGGCTTGGGGAAGCGACGACGGTGGCGAATCGACGGTAAAGATCCTCGGCGGCCGGTGGTGGAGAAGGCGATGGTGGCGGCGTTGCAGCGCGTCCGGGACCTTGTGGCTTGGTGGAGAGGACGAGGGGGTCGAGGCGGAGCTTCTGCGCGTGTCGGAGAGGCGAGGGGGAGGCTGTGGCTGCGGCTATGGCGAACGGCGACGACCGGCGCGTTCGGACACGAGAGAGAGGGAGCGAGGGAGAGGAGAGGAAGAATCGGGGGAGAGTGAGAGGGTCGAGGGGGGGGGTGCGTGGCGTCTCCCAGAGGCGTCCAGGCGTCGAGGTGGAGCGGCAAGCAGGAGGTGGCCGGGGCGAGCGCCGGCGTGCGTCAACCACGCGCCTGTGCCTACTGGCGCGAGGAGGAAGGCGACAGGGGGGGGAGGCGGTGGTGGGCTGGGCCGTGCTGGGCCGGTGGTGGCGCCAGGTAAGTGGCTGGAGGAGCTGGGCCAGGTAGGTTTCTCTCTCTCCTTTTTCTAATTCTTTCTGTTTTCTAGTTTTTGCTATTTGTTTTGATTTAGTAATAATACCAAATCATTTTAATAAATCCTGAAAATAATTGTGGGCATTAACTGAATTATCACAGAGGCCCTCAACTATTTTCAGAATTGTTGGAGCATTTAAAAATATTAACAGTATTTAAATGCCCCAATTCAAATAGAATATGGTTTACTCAAAAATCCAAAATGTCTTGGAAAAATATCCATCATCTCTGGAAATGGTTTTCACCCTTTTCCATTAATCATGAACATTTTTGCAAACCAATTTGGGTTCTTTGAAAATATTTTGAAGTTGAACCTATTTGCATTGCTTTGGTGCTAGGGCTTGGTCATCCCCATTTCAAATTTCATGAACTTTAAACATGATGCACACATGGAAGCAAGCATAGGTCAGGCCAGAACTAGGGATGTGACAACTCACCCCCACTAAACAAGAATCTCGACCCGAGATTCAAGTGTAGGGTAAGATGAAGGGGAAACGCAAACTAGTATAATCTTCACGATCCAGGGTGCACTTCATAAAAGCGTTGATTCGATCACCATCTTGTCTTGAAGTCTTGCTCTGAGAAATCCTGCCAACATGACATGGAGAGAAGAAGGAGACTCTAGAGGGGTCGATCTTCTCGAAGATCGAACAACTCAGGATTAACTCACGGAATGAGACATAGCAACCTCTCTTGAGCTGAGAGACAAAGCACACATCTAGAGGGATGGAGTGAAACGGATGACGAAGGTTCACTAGGTAGGCAATAATTGCACACCTAAGAAGGTGGTGAACGGTTGTCAACGTAGCGAGGAGTTGAGTTGCCATGATACCTCAGCGAGACATCCTAGAGGGGGGGGGGGGTGATTCGTAGATATATCCCCTTAAGTGGCAAAAAGAATTACCTTTGATTTAAAGATCATTGAAACTCTTTATACCAGCCTAAGGCAATTCTTGAGTGATTGTTTGGAGGGGGTCGGTAGAATGGCATATTCGGACTTGGATGATGTGGATTACCTTGTTGAAGACAACGTAATGGATGAATTTGCTTACCACCAGAAATGGAAGAGACCCATGGTAGAATGGCACAGTGGCGGTGCAAGCTGGGAACAAAATGCAAATGCTGGGAATGATTCTGGTAACTGGGGAAGAACCCAACAATAGAGAGTGAATTCACTGTTTGAACAGGTCATAGCATTGCCGAGGAAACTGAGAGGAATCCCAGTTAGTGCCGATGATAACACGTAGCGCTTGTGCGTGCTCTCAAGAACTTGAGCATTTCCATAATCATCAGGGTTTTACCAACATCCATGACAAGGGTGCTGACAACACAACATACTACCATGATGAATAGCGATGGACGATGCAGATGCAAAAGAAGATAACACCTTCCCAGATTTCACCTTGGCGAGGCCAAGGGGACGAAATCTGGATGATCGACCGGGAGACATTTAGCACTCCGCTCCTAATGTTCTCCTTGATGTACTAGCGTATCCCATTCCTTGAAATGGTCTGGTATCTAGAACATCAGGTAAAGGTCGTACTTCGGAAACACTAAAATCATAAGGCATAGCTAGGGGGTAAATCCTACGAAGTCCTTATGGGGAGGTGGCCAACTTCCTCAAACAAGATACTATAATAATAGGTCTACCGGATGGGTGTGTTGGCCACGACATCCACCTTGCCGGTTATCAAGAGATCAATATTATAGTTCTTGGGAAATGTTCCAACCATCACATCTGCCTGAGATTCAGATCTGGTTGGTGTCAGGATATTCCAGACTCATCAAGTCTAGAAAGAAAAATGAAAGTTTGCAATACAAATCGACGAGATGACGTTGCGAGATTCTCGGGAAATGAATTACGATAGTAAGCTCCAAAACATGAGTTGGTTCTGCTACAAACATATGAACACGTTGTCCGAGACAAGCATGGCCACGTAGTAGTCTTATAATTAAATACTACCGAGTTCAGGTGGGGAACCATCATCGAGGATATCGAAGTCTTTACGCAAGTCCATGGATTAGATCCCAAGCATAGACTTCTTTTCCTTGAACAAGTCAATCAGTGGCTTGGTGTGCTAGGATATACATATGGAACGAAGATGATCAGTCTAACAGACCATAGAATTCTTCGCACGTGCGTGACTGACTTGGGATGATTCCAAAGGAAGTAAAACAAACCTTCTCAAATTCATGGCGGCAACTTGCATCAAGTGCACATGAATTAGAGGGACTCACTTCTTTTGTCCAAACATATGCTTCACGAAGGAGTCATGAAGATAATGCTTACACAAGTTTCCAACACTAGCTTAATGTTCAACAAAATCATGGAGGATATAAGGATGTTGTCAATGGGCTCAACAACAATTCATCCAGGTTTCCATATTAGTGGAATTCCATAATTATGTGAACAAGGTGATAGCATTGGTCAGACCCGAAAGATATAATGGTGTATGCTCGAGGAACAACAACGAGTAAGACAACATTACGAATATCGTTGGTTCTGATTTGATTTGACGATCGCCCATACTCAAATCAAAGGTTTGGGTAAGATAATAGATCCAACAATTGATCACGAGGATCAACCAATAAAGATATCATCTTTCTTCAACACACACACAGAAAGATATCCCTTAACATGACTAAGCCAGGCAAGCTTTTATCTTCCAATCCTCCAAGTTGTTGTTCAGCTTAGCCAACTAGCTCAGGGGTACCCAACACCGATTCTTGGGGAGAAGGTGGTTCATAAGAAACCAACTTGATCACAAGCTCAACATAACGGTCAGGTGACGACCTGGTGATACTTCCGAGAAGACATTCAGAAAATCACGAACCACCGGTAAGTTACTAAGCTCGAGAACAATCTCGCTTTTGAGGGCAAGACGATATGATCAAATGAGTGAGGACTTGACAAGATCCTAACTCATCAATCAAAGGGTGCACCGAAATAAGGACTAGGTAGCACGATCAGTCTTAGAAGGATGATTCAAAAACCAACACGCTAAGAATGAAATTTTTGTCCTTTAACTACCAAGCAACAAGGTTGCTAGGAGTATTGAATTCACACATCACAATTCATTTGTCGGTATTCCGGTTGCATCAACACGAAGACCGAGGAATGACTAATGATGGTGAGAAGTATCACTACGTCAAAATTCATGAGAGTTGGTGTAGTTCTCATGACAATGCTGACATAAAGGGGGTAATACTCCAAGGTAGAACATATCCAAAAGCTGGATTGGCATTTGACCTGCGGAATACAACTGCTTTGACCCAATCCTAGATATGGATGAGGTACTGGAGTTTGTTTCTCCAAGTCATTCCGCGATAGAATGGCTTGACGGACCACAAGAGTAATAGGCATCGATAAACGAATGCATGCATACTCTTGACTATCAATTGATAGACGAGGGTCAGAATGCAACTAAAGAGAACAACTCAAAGGAACATATAATTTTCTGAGTTGTGGATGCATAGATTAGTATGTCAAGCGAGATCAACATTTCTTCCAGATAACCCATGCAGAGAGGTAGGACTGGCAGAGTCACGATTTATGAATGGAGATCTCCTCAAGAGTACTCTAATTGTGATCTTTTGATCCAATAAACATCTGCCATAAGCGGTTCATAGTATTTGGAAGAAGGAAAAACCACGGACCTCGAGGGCTATCGCAAAGGTTATAATATCCTAAAGGAACTGGCAACACTATCAACATGAGGTAAATGGGGTGAATCTCGGGTTCAAGAACCCAGGAATGAAATGCCTACTAACTAAATGGCATCACGGGATGCTTTCGATAATGACGGCCAGAATCATCACACTGGAAACATAGATCATGGCTAGACCACTAGATGATCCCCTAAGCACTTAGGGTCATAATTATTAACTCCAACATATATGTCGAGGCAATAAGGTACCTCAACTCACTAATTTGTGTGATTAATCTTACCAAAAGGACATCGGGAACGGGAAGAAGGGATTTGCAAATGCATCAGACTGTTTAGAGACCTGGGATGACTCCGATAGCATAACGACTGTAAATGCTCAAAAAGATTTGAGACATGCTACAAAAATGATGGCATAGCCACTCAGAAGCACAATATCAAGGTCTCGAGATCAACAGTTAACATACAGAAGTCGTAGGAACTGAACTCAAGCTTAATTCCAACAATCTTATAAGTCTACGGATTAGTAACACGTGATCCTAATAGAAAGAAGAGATAGCCTAGTTCTTAATCCCTGTAGAAGAGAAGAGGTTGACTCAAATCAGAAGGCCATGAGGTATAAGGAGTAAAAAGAGCCTTACGTTCCATCCCACAATCAATTCCCTTATATAACTAAAGAATTTCTAGACTCAACTTCGACCAGTTTGGCTTGGTAATCCTACAGGCAGTCAAGCTCTGATACCAACGCTGTCAGGACCCCGACTCAATGCGACATCGATCTAGCATGTAACACCTCATATCACTTTGCGGCCTCACGCACGGTATTCCCACGGGTGTCACCTTACCTTTGCCCGGGACCGTTTGCGCCTTTTAGCACACGTATATGATAGTGTCGCTAGCATCCATATGATAAGGAGCCCGGGCTGACATGGCTAGTCGTAAACCCAAAGTGGCACAAACTTACAGGGATAGGCATCCATGACCCAGCATCGAACGTGTCGGTCATCAGCGAGTGAATCCAGGCTGTAGCACTGGGCTAGCAGGACTCCGGTGAACCGGGCTGTAGCGGGCTAACAGGACTCCGGTATTCATCGCGTGACATTTCCCCGAAGGGACAGACACAGGAACGAAGAAGGACACATGCCGGCCAGCCTAAGTGTTCCGGAGCAGTAGCAAGCTACCATGGCTCAGTGGAAACACTAGGAGACATTTCCCGGTAAGAGAGGCTACTAAAGATAAACAACTAGATAGTCAGATCCCACACATACCAAGCATTTCAATAACATACACACAATATGCTCGATATGTGCAAATACAACATGGCATCACAACATGACTCTACAACTCAAGTATTTATTCAATAGGCTCCGAGGAGCGAGATATTACAAACAGGGTCTCATGACCCAACATTCAGAGCATACAAGTCAAAGCACAAGCGGAAGCTATCATGTCTGAGTACAGACATCTATAAATGAAAAAGGCTGAGAAGCCTGACTATCTACCAGATCCTGCCGAGGGCACAAGATCGTAGCTGAGGTAACAAGCTAAACGTCGAAGTTCACGTGGAACTACTAGCGAGACCGAAGTCTCTCTGCAAAACATAAAATAGGCAAACATGAGTACAAATGTACCCAGCAAGACTTACATCAGAACTAACTACATATGCATCATTATCAACAAAGGGGATGGTGGGGTTTAACTGCAGCAAGCCAGCTTTGACTCGGTGGCTATCCTGAACTACGACTGCAAGTAACTCTTTTGAGGTGGCGCACACGAGTCCACATATTCACCATATCAATACACCACTATGGATCCGCTCCCGTCTCCCTACGAGAACGCCATCCATAGCACTCACGCTTATCTTGCGTATTTTAGGGTATCCACTTTCACTTGTCTATGAACTGATATAAGTAACCCAGAAGTCCTTTTCCGCGGACACGGCTATTCGAATAGATGATGTTAACCCTGCAGGGGTGTACTTCTTCATACATGTTTCCACCACTTAGCGTCTGCACACGACATGTGCTCGGCAGACTTCAAGCGAAAGCCGACGTGGGTGTAGACCACGACCTACCTAAACACTCAAGTCTCTAGTCCAGGTTTATCGCCTATCCGGGTTCCATCCATGAGGAGATCCGGCCGAGGTTTCGCTCACAGCCCCAAACGATGTGAACAGGGTTCCGTGACACCAAACGGGCGCCCGGTATACCCGGCCACGTGCCTACCGCATCACAGCCCACCCCTACGGTCAGCGCTGTCCACGGCCTCCAGCATAGCTACAAACACCAGAAACTACTTGCAACTCCTGGACAGAGGACAAGGGTGAATAAGAAGTCGAGCGGGGTCATATTTCAGGGCCCAATGTATGGTCGTAGCTGTATCATGGATCACAAACACAGAACTCAGTTCCTGAGGACGGCTTCAATGAGACAACCCACCATGTACTCCTACATGGCCTCTCACCGCTACCTTTACCAAATCGTGTTCACACGCTTAGCTCACACACCAGTAGGACATGTTCACACACCTCTGATTCATCCCCGGATGAATCAGACCTGACACAACTCTAAGCAGTAGCAGGCATGACAAACAAGCATGAATGAGTAGGCACAACAGGGCTCAAGCAACTCCTACTCATGCTAGTGGGTTTCATCTATTTACTGTGGCAATGACAGGTCATGCAAAGGATAAAGGGGTTCAGCTACCGCAGCAAGTAACAGATGAATCGGTTGTTGTCCTAATGCATTAAAAGAGAGCAGGAGCGAGAGAGTAGGATTGTATCGGAATGAACAAGGGGTTTTGCTTGCCTGGCACTTCTGAAGATAGTATAGCTCTTCATCGGTGTCATCGATCACATCGTCGGAACAACGTCTATCGAGGGGGAACAACACCGGCAAACACAGAAGAAACATGATCAATGCAATGCACAATATGATGCATGCTCATGACATGGCAATATGAATGTGTTTTGGGCTAATGCACCTAGCTATGATTTAAATGAAGTTGGTTTGAATACATGATTCAAATTCCAACTCCATATATGATTATTTAAATGCCCTTTATTTTTTTGTCCAAAACAGAGGACAAACATTGTTCAAACATGCATGAAAATGGTACAGATGGATTCCTTGAATTTTTCTGATAATTTTTCATATATATTTATTTAATTTGAAGTTACGGTTGAATTTCTATGAATTTTAGAAGTTTTGGACATTTTCTGAAAATATTAAATCATTTAAGATTTATTTAAATTCCAGAAAGGAATTATTGCGTCAGCATGACGTTGGCATGACGTCAGCAGGTCAACGGGCGTCGGTCCGGGTCAAACCTGACGTGTGGGGTCCACACGTCAGTGTCACAGTTAGTTAACAGGGGGTTATTTGCTTAATTAAAGGATTAGGGGGGTCGGGGCCCACTGGTCAGTGTTAGTGGCTAATTAGGTTTAGTTAATATTTAACTAAAATTAGCAGGGCCTGGCCCCACTAGTCAGCGACCCTGGGGGGTCAAACCCCAGGTCAAACAAGTCAAACCCGCCGGCGGTTAGTCGCCGGCGAGATCCGCGGCGTACTTGTGCTCCGGGTTTCCTTTGTGGTGCTCCAAATGGCGCGCGGCTAGGCGCGTTGGAGAGCTAGCTCGATGGCGCGTCGGGCGGTGGCCGTGGCTGGGCCTGGGGTGGCCGGAGTCGACGGCGGCGAGCTCGGCTGCGGCTGCCGGAGTTCGGTCGTGCACGAGAGCGCGTTTGGAGCACGAAAACGGAAGAAGCAACGCACTAGGGATGCTCTACGTGGCCCTACGAGCTTGTTGGACTCGCCGGGGTGACCAAATGGTCACCGGAGCTGCGTCGACGGCGGCGAAGGTTCGGCCATGGTGGGGAGGAGGCTACGGCATGCGGGCAGCTAAACGGAGAGAGGGGAACGGTGGCGGAGCTCACCGCGGTTGCAACGGGCGTCGAAGCGGGCTCGGGGAAGCGACGACGGTGGCGAATCGACAGTGAAGATCCTCGGCGGCCGGTGGTGGAGAAGGCGACGGTGGCGGCATTGCAGCGCGTCCGGGACCTCGTGGCTTGGTGGAGAGGACGAGGGGGTCGAGGCGGAGCTTCTGCGCGTGTCGGAGAGGCGAGGGGGAGGCTGTGGCTGTGGCTATGGCGAACGGCGGCGACCGGCGCGTTCGGACACGAGAGAGAGGGAGCGAGGGAGAGGAGAGGAAGAATCGGGGGAGAGTGAGAGGGTCGAGGGGGGGGTGCGTGGCGTCTCCCAGAGGCGTCCAGGCGTCGAGGTGGAGCGGCAAGCAGGAGGTGGCCGGGGCGAGCGCCGGCGTGCGTCGGCCACGCGCATGTGCCTACTGGCGCGAGGAGGAAGGCGACAGGGGGGGAGGCGGCGGTGGGCTGGGCCGTGCTGGGCCGGTGGTGGCGCCAGGTAAGTGGCTGGAGGAGCTGGGCGAGGTAGGTTTCTCTCTCTCCTTTTTCTAATTCTTTCTGTTTTCTAGTTTTTGCTATTTGTTTTGATTTAGTAGTAATACCAAATCATTTTAATAAATCCTGAAAATTATTGTGGGCATTAACTGAATTATCACAGAGGCCCTCAACTATTTTCAGAATTGTTGGAGCATTTAAAAATATTAACAGTATTTAAATGCCCCAATTCAAATAGAATATGGTTTACTCAAAAATCCAAAATGTCTTGGAAAAATATCCATCATCTCTGGAAATGGTTTTCACCCTTTTCCATTAATCATGAACATTTTTGCAAACCAATTTGGGTTCTTTGAAAATATTTTGAAGTTGAACCTATTTGCATTGCTTTGGTGCTAGGGCTTGGTCATCCCCATTTCAAATTTCATGAACTTTAAACATGATGCACACATGGAAGCAAGCATAGGTCAGGCCAGAACTAGGGATGTGACATCCAAGGAACCGTCCGACCATGATACGTCGATACGGACTTGGGGCGGACTGCATAATCATATTCGGTGTTAGGAGAAGCAGTGCGACAAAGGTATGCTATGAGTTACTCTGGTATCCGAATACTCACGACTTCGCCAGCGGCTTGGCCCTGAGCAGCCACTCATCTTCGCCGTCAGTGGTGGTGGTGGAGCAGTTCGGAAGGAGAGTCCTTCCCTTCTTGGACCCTTCGGCCTCCCCGGTTGGGGCGGCCTTCCTTTTCTTGTCTCCCCCGGCTGGAGGGGGAGAATCTTCATCTTCCTTCTCCTCGTTTTCACGGGAGGAATACATCTCAGTGTTATCGGACGATGAGTCCGACACCACCTGGCATCGGGAACTCTTTCGGGTTCCCTTGGCCTTCTTCTTGGTATTCTCCGCACCTCATAAGGAGCCGGAGTCTGCATCTCCACCAGGAGAGCGTCCGTAGGGTCTTCGGGCAGAGGAATCGGACAGTTGATCTATTCCGATGTCTCCACCTAGTCATGTCAAAGGCATGGGAGCTCAGACCCCACACATGTTTAAGCTATGGGAAATAAATACCCTACGAGATGTACAGATTCGCAGGACGCTTCGCGCTTAGCCTGCGGTCCTCGGTAAGAGAAGGGGGGACCTCGACGCCCTTGAACAACACCTTCCAGACGTCCTTATGCGTCATGTCGAAGAGCTCGTGTAGAGTCTGGTGCTGGGCCGGGTCAAACTCCCATAAATTGAAAGCCCGTTGTTGACACGGGAGGATCTGGCGGAAGAGCATGACCTGGACTATGTTGACAAGCTTAAGTTTCTTGCTTATCATGTTCTGGATACACTTCTGGAGTTCGTCAAGCTCCACCAATGAACCCCAGGACATGCCCTTCTCCTTCCAGGAAGTGAGCCACGTGGGGATTCTGGATCGAAACTCGGGGGCCGCCACCCATTTGGTGTCGCGCGGCTCGGTGATGTAGAACCACCCCGATTGCCACCCCTTTACGGTCTCCACGAAGGATTCCTCGAGCCATATAACGTTGGGCATTTTGCCCACCATGGCTCTGCCGCATTCTGCTTGTTGGCCGCCTACTACCTTCGGCTTGATATTGAAGGTCTTCAGCCATAGGCCGAAGTGAGGCCGGATGCGGAGGAAAGCCTCGCACACAACGATAAACGCCGAGATGTTGATGATAAAATTTGGGGCCAGATCATGAAAGTCCAGCCCATAATAGAACATCAGACCGTGGACGAATGGATAGAGAGGAAACCCCAATCCGCGGATGAAGTGGGGGAGGAAAACCACCCTTTCGTGAGGTTCTGGGGTAGGGACGATCTGCCCCGCGGTTGGCAGCCGGTGCGCGATATCCGTGGCTAAGTATCCAGCCCCGCGCAGCTTTTTGATGTCTCTCTCCGTGATGGAGGAGACCATCCACTTGCCTCCCGCTCCAGACATGTTTGGATAGGGTTGAGGAGAAGGATGTGGACTTGGGCGCTGGAGCTCGAGTGCGCAAGAATGGATGAGCAAGGAGGAAGAAGGCGTGGGTAGAAAAAGGTGAAACCTTATCCCTTATAAGGGCGGACGAAACTATGCGCCCCCCACCAGCCTGGTAAAACTTGCTTATCCCCCAAGTACCGTAATTGGTGGCGCGGTTGGGTTACCCACGTCCGTATTGATGAGAATCCCGTAATAAGGGGAACACGATCTCTGCTTTGACAAGACATCTCAAGAAACTGCCTCGCGTTATGTGCGGGGCTGGTTAAAGAAAAATGGTTCAAATAATTACCGGGTCATGGCGTGATGTCATGCTGCCAAAACATGTCACCAGATTAGATTTGTGGTAATATTATTCTCTCTACGGTGGTATGTGGAACTTATTTTGCAGGGTCGGACACTATCCTTGTATTCAAACTCTTCCGTGGTGTATTCGGAGGAGGAACCCGCCTTGCAATGCCGAAGACAACACTGCACGCCGAACTCATCGTCATTGAAGTCTGGTTCAGGGGCTACTAACGGAGTCCTGGATTAGGAGGTATCCGAACAGCCAGATTATATCCTTTGGCCGGACTGTTGGACTATGAAGATACAAGATTGAAGACTTCGTCCTGTGTCGGGACGGGACTCTACTTGGCATGGAAGGCAAGCTAGGCAATACGGATATGTATATCTCCTCCTTTGTAACCGACCTTGTGTAACCCTAGACCCCTCCGGTGTCTATATAAACCGGAGGGTTTTAGTCCGTAGGACAACATACAATCATACCATAGGCTAGCTTCTAGGGTTTAGCCTCTCCGATCTCGTGGTAGATCAACTCTTGTACTACTCATATTATCAAGAATAAACAAGCAGGACGTAGGGTTTTACCTCCATCAAGAGGGCTCGGACCTGGGTAAAACATCGTGTCCCCTGCCTCCTGTTACCATCCGCCTTAGACGCACAGTTCGGGACCCCATACCCGAGATCCGCCGGTTTTGACACTGACAGTGACCGAGGTGGATTATGGTGGAGGGGGGCACCGCACACGGTTAAGACAATGATCAACTTGTGTGTCTACGGGATGCCATCTCCCCCGTATATAAAGGAGTGGAGGGGGGAGGGCCGGCCCTCTATGGCGTGCCCTAGGGGAGTCCTACTCCCACCGGGAGTAGGATTCCCCCCTTCCAAGTAGCAGGAGTAGGAGAGAAGGAAGGGGAGCAGAGGAGGAAGGAAAGGGGGGCCCACCCAATTTGAATTGGACTAGGGGGCGCGCCTTCCACCTTTTCCCTTCCTCTCCTCTATTCTACTAAGGCCCAATAAGGCCCATATACTCCCCGGGGGGTTCCGGTAACCTCCCGGTACTCTAGAAAATGCCCGAACTCATCCGGAACCATTCTGATGTCCAAACATAGGCTTCCAATATATCGATCTTTATGTCTCGACCATTTCGAGATTCCTCATCATGTCCGTGATCAAATATGGGACTCCGAACTACCTTTGGTACATCAAAACACATAAACTCATAATACCGATCGTCACCGAACATTAAGCGTGCGGACCCTACGGGTTCGAGAACTATGTAGACATGACCGAGACTCATCTCCGGTCAATAAAAAATAGCGGAACCTGGATGCTCATATTGGTTCCTACGTATTCTATGAAGATCTTTATCGGTCAAACCGCACAACAACATACATTGTTCCCTTTGTCATCGGTATGTTACTTGCCCGAGATTCGATCGTCGGTATCTCAATACCTAGTTCAATCTCGTTACCGGCAATTCTCTTTACTTGTTTCATAATGCACCATCCAGCAACTAACTCATTAGTTACATTGCTTGCAAGGCTTATAGTGATGTGCATTACCGAGAGGGCCCAGAGATACCTCTCCGATACTCGGAGTGACAAATCCTAATCTCGATCTATGCCAACTCAACAAACACCATCGAGACACCTGTAGAGCATCTTTATAGTCACCCAGTTACATTGTGACATTTGATAGCACACTAAGTGTTCCTCTGGTATTCGGGAGTTGCATGATCTCATAGTCATAGGAACATGTATAAGTTATGGAGAAAGCAATAGCAACAAACTAAACGATCATCGTGCTAAGCTAACGGATGGGTCAAGTCAATCACATCATTCTATAATAATGTGATCCTGTTAATCAAGTGACAACTCTTGTCTATGGTCAGGAAACATAACCATCATTGATTCAACGAGCTAGTCAAGTACAGGCATACTAGTGACACTCTATTTGTCTATGTATTCACGCATGTACTAAGTTTCCGATTAATACAATTCTAGCATGAATAATAAACATTTATCATGATATAAGGAAATATAAATATCAACTTTATTAGTGCCTCTAGGGCATATTTCCTTCAGAAAGGGGGGGATTCGGGAGGAATTGAAGGATATATGCCCTAGAGGAAATAATAAATTTATTGTTTTATATTTCCTTATATCATGATAAATTTTTATTATTCATGCTAGAATTGTATTGACCGAAAACCTTAATACATGTGTGAATACATAGACAAAACACTGAGTCCCTAGTGAGCCACATCATTAGGAGAATGATGTGATGGAAAAGACCCATCTGTTAGCTTAGCATGTTGATCGTTCAGTTTTATTGGTATTGCTTTCTTCATGTCAAATACATATTCCTTCGACTATGAGATTATGCAACTCCCGGATACTGGAGGAATACCTTGTGTGCTATCAAATGTCACAACATAACTGGGTGATTATAAAGATGCTCTACGGGTATCTCTGAAGGTGTCTGTTGGGTTGGCATAGACGAGATTAGGATTTGTCACTCCGAGTATCGGCGAGGTATCTCTGGGCCCTCTCGGTAATGCACATCATAATAAGCCGTGCAATCAATGTGATTAATGAGTTAGTTGCGGGATGATGCATTACGGAAAAAGTAAAGAGACTTGCCGATAACGAGATTGAACTAGGTATGAAGATACCGACAATCGAATCTCGGGCAAGTAACATACCAATGACAAAGGGAATAACGTATGTTGTCATTACGGTACGACCGATAAAGATTTTCATAGAATATGTGGGAACCAATATGAGCATCCAGGTTCCGCTATTGGTTATTGACTGGAGAGGTGTCTCGGTCATGTCTACATAGTTCTCGAACCCGTAGTGTCCGCACGCTTAATGTTCACTGACGATTTCGTATTATATGAGTTATGTGATTTGGTGACCGAATGTTGTTCGGTGTCCCGGATGAGATCACGGACATGACGAGGAGTCTTGAAATGGTCGAGAGGTGAAGATTCATATATAGTACGATAGTATTTGGACACCGAAAGTGTTCCGGGGGTACCGGGTACGTCTCGGGTCACTTGAAGGGGTTCCGGGCAACCCCCGGCAAGCTATATGGGCCTAATGGGCCAAGAGAGGGACATACCAGCCCCAAAAAGGGCTGGTGCACCCCCTATAGGCCGAGTAGGAGGAGAAGGAAATGAAGGGAAGGGAGAAGATCCTCAAAAAAGGAAGGGAAGGGAGAAGGAAAGGGGAGGATTTGGCCTCCCCCTTTCCTTCCTCTCCCCCATCTCTTTCCTTCCCCCTCTTATGGATATGGAAGAGGGAGGCTGACTTGGAGGAGGCGCCCAAGTAGGATTATGATAACCCACAAGTATAGGGGATTGCAACAGTTTTCGAGGATAGAGTATTCAACCCAAATTTATTTATTCGACACAAGGGGAGCCAAAGAATATTCTCAAGTATTTGCAGCTGAGTTATCAATTCAACCACACCTGGATAACTTAATATCTGTAGAAAATTGTTTAGTAGCAAAGTAATATGATAGTAGTGGTAATGGTAGCAAAAGTAACGGTAGCAGTTTTGGGGTTTTATAGTGATTGTAACAGTAGCAACAGAAAAGTAAATAAGCGGAGAACAATATATGAAAAGCTCATAGGCATTGGATCGGTGATGGAGAATTATGTCAGATGCAATTCCTCATGTAAAATTTATAACCTAGGGTGACATAGAACTAGCTCCAGTTCATCAATGTAATGTAGGCATGTATTCCGAATATAGTCATATGTGCTTATGGAAAAGAACTTGCATACCATCTTTTGTCTTACCCTCCCGTGGCAGCGGGGTCCTAATGGAAACTAAGGGATATTAAGGCCTCCTTTTAATAGAGTACCGGACCAAAGCATTAACACTTAGTGAATACATGAACTCCTCAAACTACGGTCATCACCGGGAGTGGTCCCGATTATTGTCACTTCGGGGTTGTCGGATCATAACACATAGTAGGTGACTATTGACTTGCAAGATAGGATCAAGAACTCACATATATTCATGAAAACATAATAGGTTCAGATCTGAAATCATGGCACTCGGGCCCTAGTGACAAGCATTAAGCATAGCAAAGTCATAGCAACATCAATATCAGAACATAATGGATACTAGGGATCAAACCCTAACAAAACTAATTCGATTACATGATAAATCTCATCCAACCCATCACCGTACAACAAGCCTACGATGGAATTACTCACACACGGTGGTGAGCATCATGAAATTGGTAATGGAGGGAGGTTGATGATGACGATGGCGACGGATTTCCCTCTCTGGAGCCCCGAACGGACTCCAGATTAGCCCTCCCGAGAGAGTTTAGGGCTTGGCGGCGGCTCTGTATCCTAAAACGTGATGAATCCTTCTCCCTGATTTTTTCTCCCTGAACACGAATATATGGAGTTGGAATTGAGGTCGGTGGAGCGTCAGGGGGCCCACGAGGCAGGGGGCGCGCCCCCACCCTCGTGGACAGGGTGTGGACCCCCTGACGTGAATTCTTCTTCCAGTATTTTTTATATATTCCAAAAATAATCTCCGTTGATTTTCATGTCATTCCAAGAACTTCTATTTCTGCACAAAAATAACACCATGGCAATTCTACTAGAAATAACGTTAGTCCGGGTTAGTTTCATTCAAATCATGCAAGTTAGAGTCCAAAACAAGGGCAAAAGTGTTTGGAAAAGTAGATACAACGGAGATGTATCAACTCCCCCAAGCTTAAACCTTTGCTTGTCCTCAAGCAATTCAGTTGATAAACTGAAAGTGATAAAGAAAAACTTTTACAAACTCTGTTTGCTCTTGTTGTTGTAAATATGTAAAGCCAGCATTCAAGTTTTCAGCAAAGATTATGAACTAACCACATTCGAAATAACATTTAGCTCTCATGTTTACTCATATCAATGGCATAATCAACTAGCGAGCAATAATAAGAAATCTCGGATGACAACACTTTCTCAAAATAATCATGATATGATATAACAAGATGGTATCTCGCTGGCCCTTTCTGAGACCGCAGAACATAAATGCAGAGCGCCTTTAGAGATCAAGGAGTGACTTAGACATTGTAATTCATGGTAAAAGAGATCCAGTCAAGTCATACTCAATGTAAACTAATAGTAATGGATGCAAATGACAGCGGTGCTCTCCAACTGGTGCTTTTTAATAAGAGGATGATGACTCAACATAAAAGTAAATACATAGGCCCTTCGCAGAGGGAAGCAGGGATTTATAGAGGTGCCAGAGCTCGGTTTTGAGATAGATATGAATAATATTTTGAGCGGCATACTTTCATTATCAACATAACAACCGAGAGATCTCGATATCTTCCATGCTACACACATTATAGGCGGTTCCCAAGCAGAATGGTATAGTTTATACTCCCCACCACCAAAAAGCATCAATCCATGCCTTGCCCGAAACAACGGGTGCCTCCAACTAACAACAATCCTAGGGGAGTTTTGTTTGCACTTATTTTGATTTGATTTGCTTAAAGCATGGGACTGGGCATCCCGGTGACCAGCCATTTTCTCGTGAGTGAGGAGCGAAGTCCACTCCTCTTGAGAATAACCCGCCCAGCATGGAGGATACAGACATCCCTAGTTGATACATGAGCTATTCGACCACACCTGGATAACTTAATATCTGTAGAAAATTGTTTAGTAGCAAAGTAATATGATAGTAGTGGTAACGGTAGCAAAATTAACGGTAGCAGTTTTTGGGTTTTATAGTGATTGTAACAGTAGCAACGGAAAAGTAAATAAGCGGAGAACAATATATGAAAAGCTCGTAGGCATTGGATCGGTGATGGAGAATTATGTCGGATGCAATTCCTCATGTAAAAGTTATAACCTAGGGTGACACAGAACTAGCTCCAGTTCATCAATGTAATGTAGGCATGTATTCCGAATATAGTCATAAGTTCTTATGGAAAAGAAATTGCATGACATCTTTTGTCCTACCCTCCCATGGCAGCGGGGTCCTAATGGAAACTAAGGGATATTAAGGCCTCCTTTTAATAGAGTACTGGACCAAAGCATTAACACTTAGTGAATACATAAACTCCTCAAACTATGGTCATCACCGGGAGTGGTCCCGATTATTGTCACTTCGGGGTTGCCGGATCATAACACATAGTAGGTGACTATTGACTTGCAAGATAGGATCAAGAACTCACATATATTCATGAAAACATAATAGGTTCAGATCTGAAATCATGGCACTCAGGCCCTAGAGACAAGCATTAAGCATAGCAAAGTCATAGAAACATCAATCTCAGAATATAATGGATACTAGGGATCAAACCCTAACAAAACTAACTCGATTACATGATATATCTCATCCAACCCATCACCGTCCAGCAAGCCTACGATGGAATTACTCACGCACAGCGGTAAGCATCACGAAATTGGTGATGGAGGGAGGTTGATGATGACGATGGTGACGGATTCCCCTCTCCGGAGACCCGAACAGACTCCAGATCAGCCATCCCGAGAGAGTTTAGGGCTTGGCGGCGGCTCCGTATTGTAAAATGCGATGAATCCTTCTCCTTGATTTTTTCTCCCCGAACACGAATATATGGAGTTGGAGTTGAGGTCGGTGGAGCGTCAGGGGGGCCACGAGGCTGGGGGCGCGCCCCCACCCTCGTGGACAGGGTGTGGGCCCCTTGACATGGATTCTTCTTCCAGTATTTTTTATATATTGCAAAAATAATCTCCGTTGATTTTCAGGTCATTCCGAGAACTTTTATTTCTGCACAAAAATAACACCATGGTAATTCTGCTGAAAACATCGTTAGTCCGGGTTAGTTCCATTCAAATCATGCATGTTAGAGTCCAAAACAAGGGCAAAAGTGTTTGGAAAGGTAGATACGACGGAGATGTATCAGATTACTCCTACTTGGGGCGCCCCTTTCAGCCCCTCTCCCTCTCCCACCTATATATATGTGGGGGCACCGCTAGAACACACTGATTCCTAGCCGTGTGCGGTGCCCCCCTCCACAGTTTACACTTCCGGTGATATTTTCATAGTGCTTAGGCGAAGCCCTGCGCGGTTCACTTCACCATCACCGTCACCATGCCGTCGTGCTGACGAAAATCTCCCTCGACACTTTGCCGGATCAAGAGTTCGAGGGACGTCATCAAGCTGAACGTGTGCAGAACTCGGAGGCGCCATACGTTTGGTACTTGATCGGTCAAAATGAGGAGAAGTTCGACTACATCAACCGTGTTGTCAAACGCTTCCGCTTTCGGTCTAAGAGGGTACGTGGACACACTATCCCCCTCTCGTTGCTATGCATCTCCTAGATAGATCTTGCGTGAGCGTAGGAAATTTTTGAAATTACATGCTATGTTTCCCAACAGGAACCCCAAGTAGGATTCGGCCTACTTGGGGCGCCCCCTTGGCTGCTCCCTCTCCCTCCCACCTATATATATGAGGGGGAGGCGCCTAAAACACACAACAACATATGTTAGCCGTGTGCGGCGCCTCCCTCCACAGATTACACCCTCGGTCATATTCTCGTAGTGCTTAGGTGAAGCCCTGCGCGGATCACTTCACCATCACCATCACCACGCCGTTGTGCTGACGAAACTCATCTACTTCCTCGACACTTTGCTGGATAAAGAGTTCGAGGGACGTCATCGAGCTGAACGTGTGCAAAACTCGGAGGTGTCGTACGTTCGGTACTTGATCGGTTGGAACAAGAAGAAGTTCGACTACATCAACCGCATTGTAAAATGCTTCCGTTTTCGGTCTACGAGGGTACGTAGACACACTCTCCCCCTCTCATTGCTATGCATCTCCTAGATAGATCTTGCGTGAGCATAGGAAATTTTTGAAATTGCATGCTACGTTTCCCAACATCTAGTACAACATACATTCTATGTCCTAAGACCTGAGCTGGCGCATGTACTCGGGATGGCGACGGACATGCTTTGGGCCGACCAAACACTACTCTGTGACTGCGTAGTTATAGAGGTAGGTTTCAGGCTTCTCCAGACCCATGCTGCGAGACATGATCGAGGAAGATGGGATTAGCCCCTCTGACTAGGAGAGATATACTCTGGGCCCCTTGTGTGATCTGACCAAGATAAGCATGGCCATGCAACAAGGATTATGAGATAATTCGGTTTGTGGTCGGCATCACTGGAACGAGAAAGAGGTCGGGCTAGCACAAGGATGACAGACTCACCTTGAGCCCGACACCATATATCGTGTGGCAAAGGGAATAGAAGTGCGACACATTGGACAGGTTCGCCTAACCAGTTTCATCGGACACTTGGAGTCGGCACGCTTTGCTAGAGGCCGCTACCGACTAGTCGAGCGGATGTGATCTGACTCGCGACCAAGTGAACGAGAACTGATACGTCTCCGACGTATCTATAATTTTTGATTGTTCCACGCTATTATATTATCAACCTTGGATGTTTTATATGCATTTATATTCTATTTTATATGATTTTTGGGACTAACCTATTAACCTAGAGCCTAGTGCTAGTTTCTGTTTTTCCTTGTTTTAGAGTATCACGGAAAAGGAAAATCAAACGGAGTCCAATTGACCTGAAACTTCACGGAACTTATTTTTGGACCAGAAGAAGCCCACGGAGTATCGGAGTTGGACCATGAGTCTCGGGTTGCCCACGAGGGTGGGGGCGCGCCCACCCCCCCTGGGCGCGCCCTCTTGCCTCGTGGACAGCCCGGAAGTCCACCGACGTACTTCTTCCTCCCATATATACCCATATACCCTAAAAACTTCGGGGAGCACAATAGATCGGGAGTTCCGCCGCCAGAAGCCTCCGTAGCCACCGAAAACCAATATAGACTCGTTCCGGCGCAGGGGGGAATCCCTCTCCGGTGGCCATCTTCATCATCTCGGTGCTCTCCATGACGAGGATGGAGTAGTTCTCCCTCGGGGCTAAGGGTATGTACCAGTAGCTATGTGTTTGATCTCTCTCTCTCTCTCTCTCTCGTGTTCTTGAGGTGGTACGATCTTGATGTATCGTGAGCTTTGTTATTATAGTTGGATCTTATGATGTTTCTCCCCCTCTACTCTCTTGTAATGGATTGAGTTTTCCCTTTGAAGTTATCTTATCGGATTGAGTCTTTAAGGATTTGAGAACACTTGATGTATGTCTTGCGTGGGATACCTGTGGTGACAATCGGGTGTCCTATGATCCACTTGATGTATTGTAACATCCTGATTTTTTTCGAGAGTTCATTTTTTTAAGCCAAGGGATGTTGCAAAGTAATCTTTAATTATATATTTTGGAGATTGCTCAAATTAATACCAAGTTGTTTGGAATTAATTTAGCACATGTCAGGTGGAAAATATTTTCCGTAATATCCTGAGTCGATTTATTCGTTCGTAATATCTCATTTAAGTTTTTTTTGTTACTTTGATTTCTTGGATTCTTGAAGACTTTTTAGTTGTCTTTGTTTCGGTTCCTCTTGTAGCAATCCTAGTAAAAGAAATCAATATTATATTATATTGATTTTCTTTTCTTCTCTCTTCTTTAGTTTCTCTTTCTTTTATTGGTCCTTGAACAATATGTGCATCCTAGCCTAGCCGTTGTTGGCCTATTGCACATATGCACCAAAATTGGTCACACACATTCACGTATGCACTGGGCCATCTCTTCTCTTTGTTTTTTTGTGTCCAGCCACCAAAGAGACTTGGCCCAAGGCCCAACCAGCAGGCCAGCGGCCCAGCCGAGTGAGCGAGCGAGCGGACGGCTCGGCTCTTCTCCTTCCTCCCGCACACGTGCACGTACATGTTACAGAGAAGAAACCTCCATGGTTGCCTCTTCTTTTCCTTCAAATCCCATTAATCCCTTCACCGTTTCCATTCGTCATCAACACAAGATTTACTCCCCACTCAACGACGAGTCCGTTCAGTCTAATGGCTCCACTCATGATGCGCTTAATCTCATGCAAGTAACTGACGAAGTTATTGGCCCAACAATGGCATTCACCTCCTGATCTCTCTCCTCCGGCCACCATTCGGCAGACCCTTCGCGTCACGACGTGCGCTAGGAGCACCTCTATAAAAGCCCCATCATCCCATCCTCCAATTCCTTTCCAATCACTCGTAATCCACCCCGCAATACAGCCCCATCTCTACTGTTCTTCGACTACCGTCGCCTAAGGTGAGCATCCTAGTCCAATTCCTCCACCAACAGAATCCCCTTGCCAAAGCCTACCTCCTAGACATCATTTCCCAGTCGTTGGCAATCATTGGCCGCGCGCACAATGGAGCCGTGCCGCTGCTCTATTCGGGACTAATGTCGACGTCACCCGTCGATCGTCCGTTATGTCGATCCGTGTCCCGGTGCCTTCTCGTCACTAGGAGCATCACTCACCACCATCTCTTCATCACCGGAGTTCGGACGATGATGACGACGACGCGCACCGGCGCTCGCTCGCTCAACACCACCGGTTCCTTCTCCAACGACTACTTAGTGACCCAAAACCAATGCTAAACCCATAGGCTGTTTCGATGATGCTAGGAACGAGTTAATTGTTTTGTTTGAATAGATGTTTAATTGTGTTATTTTTTATTAAGTGTGTATGATGTTTTATATAAGTAATCATGCAAAATTGTTTATGTCTTATTGTCATGTCCGTAGCATGCTTAGGGTTTGTCCTAAATATTGTTGAGTGATTCTAGGATATATTAGAATTGGTCATAGAATTTCTAGAACTAGTTGTACAATTATTATTTTGATGCATGTTAGTGAAGTGCGATAATTTTTATTTGTTCATAGACATAGTATATGCATGCGTACTTTCTAAATAATATTGTCATGCGTAGCAATATTTATGTTCCAGTTTAGTTTCAGAACGATTGTAGAATTATTGTTTAAATTAGTTTGATTGAGTCTAGGTGGTGTTGTGAGTTATATCATGTGCATGATTTTTGTTACAAGAGTTGATCATGCTATGACTAGATTATTATTGATCCATTCGCTTCAAGTGTATCTAGATTATTTTAATTATATGCTACATGATTTGAGTCTATTATGTTTTAGCATTTCTTTAGGATCGTGCTATTGTTTGATGTTTTGTAACTTAACTAGTTTGTTTAGGAAGTAGCTTGGTTGACTTTTAAGATGCTTGTTGTTAAATTCTATAGTTGATGTTTTAACCATTATAAATATTAGATTTTATCTAAATATTGATTTGTGGGTAAATTTGTATTGCCATGCTATGTTGAGTCGTGTCGTTCAAATGCATAGGATAGTTATTGTTTTGTGTTTATGTCACGTCAGTCATTATTTTGTCTTTTCTTTATAGTTAGCCGAAGTATTTGTATTGGGCACTATTAAAGTTCAGTTAGCATATTGTTGTTTAGAACGTTAGACATGATGGCCGAGTTTTACTTAGTCCGGATAAACCTATACCCAACCAATCCATTCAATCCCTCTACTCATCATCAATCGATCTACCTCCTTCGAAATCTCCATATCCATCCACATCTTTCTACCAATCCTTCCTATATTGTTATTTCATTGGATGTTATTGGATTTTATTGCTTGTTATTTATTGTGCTTCGCCGTTACTACGAGTAGGAGGCGACGGTACGGGAGAGGAGCACTACGAGGAAGAAGGAAACGGGGAACTCGACAACGAAGGCATGCCTCCTTCTTTGATCATACTTATCCTATGGTTTACAAAATTGCATTGAGTTTTATTGTTGCTATGTGCATGCTATTTTAATTCTCGTAGCTAGCATGTCGATTGACACATTACCCTGATCCGCTTGTCGCCTATTTACTTGACACCTGAGTAGAAGTATATAATTCCGGTAGAGTAGAAATGCTTAGCCATGCTTATCACCCTGTAGGTGCCTTGTTGAATGACCTCCGAGTCATTGACAGTTGAAACTTAATGCTGAGCTAGGCCGGTTGGCCCTTGTTGACCCTCTCTATCCTCTTCTACTCTGGGTGAAACTTACCATCTGAATACTGGTGCGGGCGACAGCTGAATCAAGGATTGAAGGAGCGATTGGCTGCCCTTCACAAGTTGAAGGGGCAATCAGTCGTCCGTGCCGCATAAGGCCTAATAAGTCTTGGATTTGAAGATTGTGATAACAGTACAACCACATGCTATATGGGCACTGGCTTGGTCAAGTAAGCTAGTCAGCCTTAGGTGTCGATGTCGCCGTACCGCAGATGGGATAGCTGCCTTGCGAGGAGTATCCTCGGCACAGATGGGGGGACCGGTTTGAGGACGTACTCTCAGTTCCGTGCGCCAGACCCGGTGGGCATGTCACATCTTTGGGGGATCTAGTCCAAAGACCTCGTCACAATCCCCCTGCCGGTACACCAAATGGAGTACTATACCAGCGGCCACTGGTGGCAACAAGTCGGGATTGTGTCGTGTGGGTAAAGTGTACAACCTCTGCAGAGTGTAAAACTATTCGAATAGCCGTGTCCACGGTCATGGACGACACATGAATCTTTCTTGACGTACAGGACCTGTCTTGCTTATTCCCTCTTTGCCCCTATTCTTGAAACCTATGAAGGATGTGGGTTGATCGAGGATCCTCACTTGATGAAAGTTGTTCTGAAGATAAACATGTTTTCATCTAAAATTGCTTTTATCCAACTGCTTTATTTGTTAAACAAAATTAGCTTTACGCAAATGAGCCATACAACCTTCCTTTGAAGTCACATGTAGATATTAGGTCCTTCCCCGTGGGAGGCATGTTGAGTACGTAATGTACTCATGGCAATACTTTTGTTGAACAACAGAGATCTATGAAGACGAGGGCGTCGACTACGACTATTATGATGATCCTGAGGAGTGAGGACACGTTGACTACATCGACTGCATGTGGCTGACAGGGAGTCGCTACGTATTTATATATTCCGCTGTGTTTCTGGTTGTAATAAATGTCATGAGACATTTCACTATGTATGCCTTGTGGCAAGAGTTATTAAACTTATACTTATTTTAATGTTCTGCAATGATACCATTTCGCTGTGTTGTCAAGTTGATCCTGGATTGACAAATATACACAGGAGGGTCTGGAAATAATTTCCGGGTTCTCACAGAAGTGGTATCAGAGCCGACGTCGACCTAGTAACGTGGCCTTAGTTAGAAATGGAAAGCCTTAGAAATTATTTTATAAAATATTATTTTATAAATTTTCTAGTATTTCGCTTCTATTTTCTCTTATTAAATTGTGTACTGATTCTCTTCTTATTCAAATATGTAGATGGTGATATCATCCTCACGCCGGATTGAGCAGTTTGGCAACCTCGGTCTTCAGTTTCGGGACATGCTCACATGCTTAGGCTTCAACAAGGATCCAGAGGTTTCTGGACACTCCTACCGCATGATCGAGGGCGAGGAACGTTTCAAGGTCAACTTGGTGGTGTATCCGAGGAACAGACCAGCAGTTACCGATACACATATGATGGAGAAGACTTCTTTGATGCTGTCATTGGAGTGGTTCATCAGGCGATGCATCGGATAGCCGGACTTCATCAGGATGAGCTGAGGCACACCCCGTTCCGGTACTTCACTTTCCGCATTGGGGACGGAGCGATTCAACAGAACTTGGGGTACATGGAGGAGGATGATCCCACGATCATTCGTATGGCTTCACTTACCCTTGGACTTGAGCAAAACCTTGCTATGACTACGACTATGCTGGAGGAGAACCGTCAGCGCTTAGAGTATTACCAGGAGCGTGTGGAGATACTTGAGGAGAGATTGGTGGAGGCGAACACTTCCTTAGCCGCTGCCCATGAAGCACGGGAGCCCGCTGAGGCAGTTGCAGAGCAGGGTATCATCTCGACGAACGCTATGCTTGTCGTGGAGAATGGTGACCAACAGGAAATTCCACCAGAGGACCCTACACCTCCTCCACGCTAGAGGCTTCATCCACACATCAAGATAACACGGACGAAGAAGAGCGCTCTAGCGAAGAAGCGTCGCCTGACACATCGCGCCATTGCACCGCCTGCACCTCCAGCACCATCGACTCGCGAGCAGCAGCTCGACGACACTGGGGAGGAGACTGAGCCTGAGGAGAGAGTTCCTGCTACGCCAGAGGGGACCGCATCACCACCATCCGGGCTTCGCTTTGCATCAGCACCTACCCACCAGTACGATGGAGATCTCAGCGAGTAGATGGACTATAGGAACCATGAGCGATATCTTTGATGATGCGAGTGAACGTTAGTTATTTTCATGTTTGCTATGTCCATGGTAGACTATACCGATATATGTGGTATAGCTACTATGTTGTCCAGTACTTTCATGCATGAGTGTTTTAATTGGAGTTTTATCTGGAGTTCAGTTGCTGGTTTTATTTGTTCATTTGTTATCATATTGGGTTTATGGGTTAGATATTTCCCTCTCTTCTATTCTAACACCGGAAGGCCAACAGGATGGATGCTAATCGCGGAGGTCGTGGCCATGGAGCACGCAGACGTGGTCGCGGTCGTGGACGTGGACGCGGTCGTGAACCAGGTTTTGGGGAACATGTCTTTGAAGAAAACTTTGAGGAGGGACATGTCCATGATACCGACTCTGACTCTGGAGGAGATGATGTGCCACCACCGCCGCCGCCACCGAATATGGCACAGATGATGTTGATGCAAACACAGATACTTCAGCAGCTTGCAGCCAATGTTGCGAATCAGAATCAGGGTCAACCACCACAGTCGGGATTTGCTGAGTTCATGAGGGCAAAACCGCCAACTTTTGAGGGATCAGCAGACCCACTTGACGCTGATGATTGGTTGAAGGACATCAGGAAGACTCTCAACTTGGCCAATTGCACCGTGGAAAATCGTGTCAAGTTTGCGGCACACCAGCTCGAGGGTGTGGCTGCAGATTGGTGGGAGAATTATTGTGAAGCTCATGAGGATGCCCAAACTATCACTTGGAATGACTTTGCAGAAGCTTTCCGCACCGCACATATTCCTGCGGGCATCATGGAGCTGAAGAGGGATGAGTTCCGAGCTCTTACTCAAGGAAAGATGACAGTGTCGGAATATCTTAGTCGTTTCACGCAGCTGGCATGTTATGGAAGGGCAGATATTACAACTGAAGCTGACAAGACTGCCAAGTTTTTGAAGGGGCTGAACCCTGGGTTGAAGGACAGGCTGGTATCTCATGATTTCCTTACCTTTCAAGCACTTGTCAACAAGGCTATACTCCAGGAGAATTCAAGGAGGGAGTTAGAGGAGCACCGGAAGCGTAGAGCACCATAGAATCACCATGGGGCAGGTAGCTCCTGACAGAATATTGGTCATCAACCTGGCTATCGTGCACAGTATGTCAAGCCATCAAGGCCCAACAACACCTATCAGCCAAATGCATATAAGACTCCACGAGCTGAAGTGGGAGGTAATCATGCTAATACAGCTGGAAAGGCATGCTTCAGTTGTGGGCAAGAGGGTCACTTTGCTGTTGCATGTCCCAACAAGAACACTGGTCCCACTCCAGTGAAGTTCAATTTGGGTTCTGCAGCTAAGACACCCGCAGCTGGACGTGGCCGAGGCATTCTCAATACACCAGGGGGTGCACCTCATGCATCAGGACGTGGAAGGGTCAATCATGTCACCATCGAGCAGGCTCAAGAGTCACCAGATGTTGTTCTTGGTATGTTCCCGATCAACTCATATTACGGTTCAGTACTTTTTGATACTGGAGCTTCTCATTCGTTCATTTCAAGGAGTTTTGTTGAAAAACATCATTTTCGAACTGAGGGTTTGAACTTGCAAATGGTAGTGCAATCACCTGGGGGTATTTTAAGGACTGGGCAGAAGTGTCCTAAAGTGGTTATAGTTATAGAAGGGGTAGAGTTCCTAGCAAATCTTATCTTGATAGACTCCAAAGGCTTGGATATCATTTTAGGAATGAATTGGTTAAGGAAACATAAGGCATTTGTAGATTGTGCTAGGACCTCTGTTACATTAACAAGCACTGAAGGGGCCACTGTGGAATACCAAGCTAGGATTGCACCTCAACCCGAGGTTGATTGCATGCTGAACAAAGTGAAGGAGTTAACTTTGGAGGATGTTCCAGTGGTGAAGGAATATCCAGATGTCTTTCCGGATGAATTGCCTGGATTGCCACCAGACCGTGAGATTGAGTTTGTCATTGAGTTAATACCGGGCACCGCTCCTATTGCGAAGAGACCTTATAAGATGACAGCGAATGAATTAGCCGAGTTGAAGAAGCAAATTCAGGAGTTAGAAGAGAAGGGTTACATTAGGCCGAGCACATCACCATGGGGCGCACCTGTGCTATTTGTGAAAAAGAAAGATGGTAGCATGCGCATGTGTGTGGATTACCGAGCGCTGAATGCAGCAACTATTAAGAATAAGTATCCCCTGCCAAGGATTAATGACTTGTTCGAACAGTTGAAGGGAGCACGTGTGTTTTCCAAAATAGATCTCTGATCGGGATACCACCAGTTGAAGATTCGCCCGCAAGATGTTCCAAAGACCGCCTTTGTTACTCGATATGGTCTCTATGAGTTTTTGGTAATGTCTTTTGGACTCACGAATGCACCAGCTTACTTCATGTATCTCATGAACAGCGTATTCATGGATTGCTTGGATAAGTTTGTTGTAGTGTTCATTGACGATGTTTTGATCTATTCCCGGAGTGAAGAAGAGCACGAGAAACACCTTCGAGTGGTTTTGGAGAGGCTAAGGGCTCATCAACTCTATGCCAAGTTTAGTAAGTGTGAATTCTGGTTAAAACAAGTGGACTTTCTAGGACATGTCATCTCAGCCGAAGGAGTTGCCATGGATCCAGCAAAAGTGGAATCAGTACTCAGTTGGAAGCAACCCAAGAATGTGTCAGAAATACGCAGTTTCCTTGGACTAGCCGGGTATTACCGTCGGTTCATTGAAGATTTTTCCCGAATAGCTAGACCTATGACTCAGTTGTTAAAGAAGGATAAAAAATTTGAGTGGTCAGAAGCTTGTGAAGCGAGTTTCCAAGAACTCAAGAGGAGGTTGACAACTGGTCCAGTATTGGTATTGCCAGATATTCAGCAAGATTTTGAGGTTTATTGCGATGCTTCTCAACAGGGTTTGGGATGTGTGCTTATGCAACAAGGAAAGGTTGTAGCTTATTCATCGAGACAGCTACGCCCTCATGAGGTTAACTATCCCACACATGATTTAGAATTAGCCGCCGTAGTGCATGCCTTGAAAACTTGGAGGCACTACCTTATCGGAAATAGGTGTGAGATATACTCGGATCATAAGAGTTTGAAATACATTTTCACACAACCGGATTTGAATCTTAGACAGAGAAGGTGGCTAGATTTGATCAAGGACTATAATCTGAACATTAACTACCATCCTGGTAAAGCCAATGTCGTAGCTGATGCACTGAGCAGGAAGGTTTATGTCAACAATGTGATGATTCAGAAGGAAGCGCCAGAACTTTATGAGGAAATTCGAAACATGAATCTGTATGTGAGCCTTGCTGAAAATGGTGAAATGTTAGAGGTCAAGTTTACTCTCCAAGATCAAGTGCGAGAAGCGCAAAAAGATGACAAGGGCATTGAAGAGATTCGAGAGAAAATCAAATTGGGTGAAGCACCCGACTATAGAGAGGATGAGAGTGGAAGCATATGGTTTCGAGACCGTTTGTTGGTGCCAGACCAAAAGGATATCAAGGACATGATCATGAAGGAAGCTCATGAGTCAGCATACTCAATACACCCTGGAAGTACAAAGATGTATAATGATCTTCGGGGTAGTTTTTGGTGGTCGAGTATGAAGCGAGAAATCGCTGAGTATGTTTCACAGTGTGACGTATGTCGAAGGGTCAAGGCGGAGCATCAGAAACCCGCGGGACTACTACAACCACTTAAGATTCCAGTGTGGAAATGGGAAGAAATTGGAATGGACTTTATCACAGGCCTTCCAAGGACATCTTCTGGATTTGATTCTATTTGGGTCATAGTGGACAGATTGACCAAGTCAGCTCATTTCATTCCAGTAAAGACTACCTATGGTGGAGAGAAGCTCGCAGAATTGTATATGGCAAGAATCATTTGTGCACATGGAGTTCCTAAGAGGATAGTGTCAGATCGAGGTACTCAGTTTACCTCACAGTTTTGGAAGAAAATACATGAAGTTCTGGGAACTCAGTTGGATTTCAGTACAGCGTATCACCCACAGACTGATGGACAAATGGAACGGGTAAACCAAATTCTTGAAGACATGCTTCGAGCTTGTGCTTTGACTTATCAACGTAGTTGGGATAAGAGTCTTCCTTATGCTGAGTTTTCTTATAACAACAGTTATCAAGCAAGTATAAAGATGGCTCCTTTTGAGGCTTTATATGGACAAAAGTGTCGTACACCTCTTAACTAGCATGAAGTAGGTGAAAACCAAGTGTTTGGACCTGACACGTTGGAAGAGGCGGACAAGAAAGTGAAAATGATTCAAGAAAGGTTGAAGGCAGCCCAGTCTAGACAGAAGGCTTATTCGGATAAACGTCGTCATGACATATCATTCAAGATAGGAGATGATGTGTACCTGAAGGTATCTCCACTACGTGGAATGCGTCGATTTGGAATCAAGGGTAAGCTAGCGCCCCGCTACATTGGTCCGTTTGGGATTACCGCTCGACGTGGAGAGGTAGCCTATCAGTTGGCACTCCCAGAGAAGTTGTCAAATGTGCACAATGTTTTCCATGTGTCACAGTTGAAGAAGTGTTTTAAGAAACCCGAGGAAGAGGTGCAGAAGACTTCACTTGACAACATAGAAGTCAAAGATGACCTGACATATGAAGAGTATCCTATCAAGATTCTTGATGAGCAGTTGCGTACAACTAGGAGAAAGGTGATCAAACTTTGCAAGGTGCAGTGGAGCAATCACACTGAGAAGGAAGCAACTTGGGAGCGAGAAGACGACCTCAGGGAGGAGTTCCCAAATCTTTTCTCTTAGCTCTAAATCTCGGGGTCGAGATTCCGTGTAAGGGGGGTAGAGTTGTAACATCCTGATTTTCTTCGAGAGTTCATTTTTTTAAGCCAAGGGATGTTGCAACGTAATCTTTAATTATATATTTTGGAGATTGCTCAAATTAATACCAAGTTGTTTGGAATTAATTTAGCACATGTCAGGTGGAAAATATTTTCCGTAATATCCTGAGTCGATTTATTCGTTCGTAATATTTCATTTAAGTTTTTTTTGTTACTTTGATTTCTTGGATTCTTGAAGACTTTTTAGTTGTCTTTGTTTCGGTTCTCTTGTAGCAATCCTAGTAAAAGAAATCAATATTATATTATATTGATTTTCTTTTCTTCTCTCTTCTTTAGTTTCTCTTTCTTTTATTGGTCCTTGAACAATACGTGCATCCTAGCCTAGCCGTTGTTGGCCTATTGCACGTATGCACCAAAATTGGTCACAAACATTCACGTATGCACTGGGCCATCTCTTCTCTTTGTTTTTTTGTGTCCAGCCACCAAAGAGACTTGGCCCAAGGCCCAACCAGCAGGCCAGCGGCCCAGCCGAGTGAGCGAGCGAGCGGACAGCTCGGCTCTTCTCCTTCCTCCCGCACACGTGTGCACGTACATGTTACAGAGAAGAAACCTCCATGGTTGCCTCTTCTTTTCCCTTCAAATCCCATTAATCCCTTCACCGTTTCCATTCGTCATCAACACAAGATTTACTCCCCACTCAACGACGAGTCCGTTCAGTCTAATGGCTCCACTCATGATGCGCTTAATCTCATGCAAGTAACTGACGAAGTTATTGGCCCAACAATGGCATTCACCTCCTGATCTCTCTCCTCCGGCTACCATTCGGCAGACCCTTCTATAAAAGCCCCATCATCCCATCCTCCAATTCCTTTCCAATCACTCGTAATCCACCCCGCAATACAGCCCCATCTCTACTGTTCTTCGACTACCGTCGCCTAAGGTGAGCATCCTAGTCCAATTCCTCCCACCAACAGAATCCCCTTGCCAAAGCCTACCTCCTAGACATCATTTCCCAGTCGTTGGCAATCATTGGCCGCGCGCACAATGGAGCCGTGCCGCTGCTCTATTCGGGACTAACGTCAACGTCACCCGCCGATCGTCCGTTATGTCCATCTGTGTCCCGGTGCCTTCTCGTCACTAGGAGCATCACTCACCACCATCTCTTCATCACCGGAGTTCGGACGACGACGACGACGCGCACCGGCGCTCGCTCGCTCAACACCACCGGTTCCATCTCCAACGACTACTCGGTGACCCAAAACCAATGCTAAACCCATAGGCTGTTTCGATGATGCTAGGAACGAGTTAATTGTTTTGTTTGAGTAGATGTTTAATTGTGTTATTTTTTATTAAGTGTGTATGATGTTTTATATAAGTAATCATGCAAAATTGTTTATGTCTTATTGTCATGTCCGTAGCATGCTTAGGGTTTGTCCTAAATATTGTTGAGTGATTCTAGGATATATTAGAATTGGTCATAGAATTTCTAGAACTAGTTGTACAATTATTATTTTTGATGCATGTTAGTGAAGTGCGATAATTTTTATTTGTTCATAGACATAGTATATGCATGCGTACTTTCTAAATAATATTGTCATGCGTAGCAATATTTATGTTCCAGTTTAGTTTCGGAACGATTGTAGAATTATTGTTTAAATTAGTTTGATTGAGTCTAGGTGGTGTTGTGAGTTATATCATGTGCATGATTTTTGTTACAAGAGTTGATCATGCTATGACTAGATTATTGTTGATCCATTTGCTTCAAATGTATCTAGATTATTTTAATTATATGCTACATGATTTGAGTCTATTATGTTTTACCATTTCTTTAGGATCGTGCTATTGTTTGATGTTTTGTAACTTAACGAGTTTGTTTAGGAAGTAGCTTGGTTGACTTTTAAGACGCTTGTTGTTAAATTCTATAGTTGATGTTTTAACCATTATAAATATTTAGATTTTATCTAAATATTGATTTGTGGGTAAATTTGTATTGCCATGCTATGTTGAGTCGTGTCGTTCAAATGCATAGGATAGTTATTGTTTTGTGTTTGTGTCACGTCAGTCATTATTTTGTCTTTTCTTTATAGTTAGCTGAAGTATTTGTATTGGGCACTATTAAAGTTCAGTTAGCGTATTGCTATTTAGAACGTTAGACATGATGGCCGAGTTTTACTTAGTCCGGATAAACCTATACCCAACCAATCCATTCAATCCCTCTACTCATCATCAATCGATCTACCTCCTTCGAAATCTCCATATCCATCCACATCTTTCTACCAATCCTTCCTATTTTGTTATTTCATTGGATGTTATTGGATTTTATTGCTTGTTATTTATTGTGCTTCGCCGTTACTACGAGTAGGAGGCGACGGTACGGGAGAGGAGCACTACGAGGAAGAAGGAAACGGGGAACTCGACAACGAAGGCATGCCTCCTTCTTTGATCATACTTATCCTATGGTTTGCAAAATTGCATTGAGTTTTATTGTTGCTATGTGCATGCTATTTTAATTCTCGTAGCTAGCATGTCAATTGACACATTACCCTGATCCGCTTGTCGCCTATTTACTTGACACCTGAGTAGAAGTATATAATTCCGGTAGAGTAGAAATGCTTAGCCATGCTTATCACCCTGTAGGTGCCTTGTTGAATGACCTCCGAGTCATTGACAGTTGAAACTTAATGCTGAGCTAGGCCAGTTGGCCCTTGTTGACCTTCTCTATCCTCTTCTACTCTGGGTGAAACTTACCATCTGAATACTGGTGCGGGCGACAGCTGAATCAAGGATTGAAGGAGCGATTGGCTGCCCTTCACAAGTTGAAGGGGGCAATCAGTCGTCCGTGCCGCATAAGGCCTAATAAGTCTTGGATTTGAAGATTGTGATAACAGTACAGCCACATGCTATATGGGCACTGGCTTGGTCAAGTAAGCTAGTCAGCCTTAGGTGTCGATGTCGCCGTACCGCAGATGGGATAGCTACCTTGCGAGGAGTATCCTCGGCACAGATGGGGGGACCGGTTTGAGGACGTACTCTCAGTTCCGTGCGCCAGACCCGGTGGGCATGTCACATCTTTGGGGGATCTAGTCCAAAGACCTCGTCACAATCCCCCTGCCGGTACACCAAATGGAGTACTATACCAGCGGCCACTGGTGGCAACAAGTCGGGATTGTGTCGTGTGGGTAAAGTGTACAACCTCTGCAGAGTGTAAAACTATTCGAATAGCCGTGTCCACGGTCATGGACGGCACATGAATCTTTCTTGACGTATAGGACCTGTCTTGCTTATTCCCTCTTTGCCCCTATTCTTGAAACCTATGAAGGACGTGGGTTCATCGAGGATCCTCACTTGATGAAAGTTGTTCTGAAGATAAACATGTTTTCATCTAAAATTGCTTTTATCCAACTGCTTTATTTGTTAAACAAAATTAGCTTTACGCAAATGAGCCATACAGCCTTCCTTTGAAGCCACATGTAGTTATTAGGTCCTTCCCCGTGGGAGGCATGTTGAGTACGTAATGTACTCATGGCAATACTTTTGTTGAACAACAGAGATCTATGAAGACGAGGGCGTCGACTACGACTATTATGATGATCCTGAGGAGTGAGGACACGTTGACTACATCGATTGCCTGTGGCTGAGATGGAGTCCCTACGTATTTATATATTCCGCTGTGTTTCTGGTTGTAATAAATGTCATGAGACATTTCACTATGTATGCCTTGTGGCAAGAGTTATTAAACTTATACTTATTTTATTGTTCTGCAATGATACCATTTTCGCTGTGTTGTCAAGTTGATCCTGGATTGACAAATATACACAGGAGGGTCTGGAAATAATTTCCGGGTTCTCACATGTATGTTTTGGTGATCAACTTGCGGGTTCCATGACCTTGGGAATCTATGCATAGGGGTTGGCACACGTTTTCGTCTTGACTCTCTGGTAGAAACTTTGGGGCACTCTTTGAGGTTCTATGTGTTGGTTGAATAGATGAATCTGAGATTGTGTTATGCATATCGTATAATCATACCCACAGATACTTGAGGTGACATTGGAGTATATAGGTGACATTAGGGTTTTGGTTGATTTGTGTCTTAAGGTGTTATTCTAGTACGAACTCTAGGGCTGTTTGTGACACTTATAGGAATAGCCCAACGGATTGATTGGAAAGAATAACTTTGAGGTGGTTTCGTACCCTACCATAATCTCTTCGTTTGTTCTCCGCTATTAGTGGCTTTGGAGTGACTCTTTGTTGCATGTTGAGGTATAGTTATGTGATCCAATTATGTTATTATTGTTGAGAGAACTTGCACTAGTGAAAGTATGAAACCTAGGCCGTGTTTCAACGCATTGCAATACCGTTTGTGCTCACTTTTATCATTAGTTACCTTGCTGTTTTTATATTTTCAGATTACAAAAACCTTTATCTACCATCCATATACCACTTGTATCACCATCTCTTCGCTGAACTAGTGCACCTATACAATTTACCATTGTATTGGGTGTGTTTGGGGACACAAGAGACTCTTCGTTATTTGGTTGCAGGGTTGCTCGAGAGAGACCATCTTCATTCTACACCTCCTACGGATTGATAAACCTTTGGTCATCCACTTGAGGGAAATTTGCTACTGTCCTACAAACCTCTGCACTTGGAGGCCCAACAAAGTCTACAAGAAGAAGGTTGTGTAGTAGACATCAAGAACCTAAGGGGTCGCACGCTTAATGGAAGGAACATGTGAGGTCGGATCTGGCTCCATGAGTTAGGTGTGATCCTACTCGGACTCGGATCCAGGTCGAACAGACATTGGGCTTTAGGGTCCGTGCGAGGCCCAAGTGTTGAGCCCATGACGGATGCCTATATAAAGTGGAGGTGCGGCACACTCATTTGATTGATCGCTTCGGTGCTATCACTAGGTTTTGCATGTGTTGCGAATAACCATCTCCACTCGCCGTCGACTGTGTGATCGGACCTACAGTCCACCGCACCGTGCTCCTCCTACACGCGCGGATACCGTTAGAGGTGGTGCACTTGCGCCACTTCGACGAACCAGTACGTGGGATCCGACGACCGACTGTATGAGGGAGATCGAACGAGGAGGAGACGAACCACACGGACGCGTTGCCCCAACTCTTCTTCCGCTGCACGGCACTGCACATCTAGTGGAAACGATCCGTGGTCTATCTCCTGTAGCATGTTCTTGGTTGTTCTATGATGACCCACAAGTATAGGGGATCTATCATAGTCCTTTCGATAAGTAAGAGTGTCGAACCCAACGAGGAGCAGAAGGAAATGATAAGCGGTTTCCAGCAAGGTATTCTATGCAAGTAATGAAATAAGTGGTAACAGATAGTTTTGTGATAGGATAATTTGTAACGAGCAACAAGTAACAAAAGTAAATAAACTGCGGACAAACTCTTTTGTAGCAAAGGACAAGCCTGGACAAACTCTTATATGATGTAAAGCGCTCCCGAGGACATGGGAATATCGTCAAGCTAGGTTTCATCACGTTCATATGATTCGCGTTCGGTACTTTGATAATTTGGTATGTGGGTGGACCGGTGCTTGGGTGCTGCCCTTACTTGGACAAGCATCCCACTTATGATTAACCTCTATTGCAAGCATCCGCAACTACAACAAAAGTATTAAGATAACCTAACCATAGCATGAAATATATGGATCCAAATCAGCCACTTACGAAGCAACGCATAAACTAGGGTTTAAGCTTCTGTCACACTAGCAACCCATCATCTACTTATTACTTCCCAATGCCTTCCTTTAGGCCCAAATAATGGTGAAGTGTCATGTAGTCGACGTTCACATAACACCACTAGAGGAGAGACAACATACATCTCATCAAAATATCGAACGAATACCAAATTCACATGACTACTAATAGCAAGACTTCTCCCATGTCCTCAGGAACAAAAGTAACTACTCACAAAGCATAAACATGTTCATAATCAGAGGGGCATTAATATGCATATAGGATCTGAACATATGATCTTCCACCAATTAAACCAACTAGCATCAACTACAAGGAGTAATTAACACTACTAGCAACCTACTAGCACCAATCCCGGACTTAGAGACAAGAATTGGATACAAGAGATGAACTAGGGTTTTCAGATGAGATGGTGCTGATGAAGATGTTGATGGAGATTGCCCCCTCCCGATGAGAGGAGCGTTGGTTATGATGATGGCGATGATTTCCCCCCGGGAGGGAAGTTTCCCCGGCAGAACAGCTCCACCAGAGCCCTAGATTGGTTCCGCCAAGGTTCCGCCTCGTGGCGGCGGAGTTTCGTCCAAGAAGATGGCTTATGATTTTTTCCCATCGAAAGACTCCATATAGCAGAGGATGGCCACAGGAGGGCCACCAGGGGGCCCACGAGGTAGGGGGCGCGCCCCCACCCTCGTGGGCAGGGTGTGGCCCCTGGTGAAGTTCTTGCTCTCAATATTTTTTATATATTTGGAAAACATCTTCTGTGAAGTTTCAGGACGTTTGAAGCTGTGTAGAATAGCCTCTAATATTTGCTCCTTTTCCAGCCCAGAATCCCAGCTGCCGGCATTCTCTCTCTTTATGTAAACCTTGTAAAATAAGAGAGAATAGGCATAAGTATTGTGACATAATGTGTGATAACAACCCATAATGCAATAAATATTGATATAAAGGCATGATGCAAAATGGACGTATCAACTCCCCCAAGGTTAGACCTCGCTTGTCCTCAAGCGAAAAGCCGAAATCGAAAAATATGTCCACATGTTTAGAGATAGAGGTGTCGATAAAAATAAAGTACGGACATGAGGGCATCATGATCATTCTTAGAACAGCAACTCATATAATTCTTCGTCATATAATCTCTAATGCTAGAGTAATAATTCAATCACAATATCAAGTATGAATTGTAAACTTCATTGAAAACTAACAAACTACAATCTCAGTCATTGAAGCAATTGCAATTTATCATAACATAGGAAAGAGTCAATGTATAAGAGCTTTTCAGCAAGTCCACATACTCAACTATCATATAGTCTTTCACAATTGCTGACACTCATGCGATACTTATGGGTATGGAGTTTTAATCAGCCACAGAGAAAGATAGGGGCTTATAGTTTTGCCTCCCAACGTTTTACCTCAAGGGTAATGTCAACAGTAATACTTCATGAAAACTCGCATCCAATTAGCCATATATACCAGGATCTTTCCAACATATTGTGCTTGCCAAAGGATAAAGTGTAAAAAGGAAGGGTGAAAATCACCATGACTCTTATGCAATGTAGGAGATAAAAGTAAAAGATAGGCCCTTCGCAGAGGGAAGCAGAGGTTGTCATGCACTTTTATGGTTGGATGCACAAAATCTTAATGTGAAAGAACATCACTTTATATTGCCCCTTGTGATATGGACCTTTATTATGCAGTCTGTCGCTTTTGTTACTTCCATATCACACGATCGTATAAAGCTTATTTCCTCCACACCAATCAATCATACATATTTAAAGAGCAATTTTTATTGCTTTGCACCGATGACAACTTACTTGAAGGATCTTATTCAATCCATAGGTAGATTAGATATGGTGGACTCTTATGGCAAGACTGGTTTAAGAGTATTTGGAAGCACAAGTAGTATCTCTACTTGGTGCGATGAATTTGACTAGCATGAGGGGGAAAGGCAAGCTCATCATGTTGGCAGATCCAAGACAATATAATTCATCTCAGATGTAAGAAAACATAACCCATTATGTTGTCTTCCTTGTCCAATGTCAACTCTTTAGCATGTCATATTTTAATGAGTGCTCACAATCATAAAAGATGTCCAAGATAGTATATTTATATGTGAAGACCTCTCTTTCTTTATTACTTCCTATTAATTGCATAAATGACCAAAATTGTGTTTGTCAACCCTCAACAACTTTTATTCATCATACTCTTTCTATGTGAGCTCATTACTCTCCATAAGACTTACATGATCTCTTTGTTTCTTTTTATTTCTTTCTCTTTTCTTTTATTCACTTAGGATCATGGCAAAATAATCAAGCCCTTGACTCAACACTAATCTTTATTATATAGCTCATGGACTCGATTACATAGAAGGATAATAAAGTAAAACTCACAACTAGATCACACTAAGAACTTTTATTCTACTAGGTCAAGATATTACCAAAAGGATCAAACTAAGAAAAACGGTAAAGATAAAAGTGATGGTGATACGATACCGGGGCACTCCCCCAAGCTTGGCAGTTTCCAAGTGGAGTGCCCATACCCATGTTATTATGTCTCTCTTTCCGGGGATGGTGATGTGATGTTCTTGGCGATGATGCCCCGCAAGATACGATTCTCCTCCTCAAGCTTGTTGACTTGCTGCTTGAGGTCCATTATTTCCTTTCTGAGTTTTCCTATAACAACCAAAGCTCCCTACACCCAAGGATGCTGCATAGCTGCGGGAGAACCCGTGACACTCATTTTCATATTCTCATAAGAAATAAATCTAACATTGGAAGGGATAACCGAGTTTGGAATCGCTGAGCTCTGCAGTTCTCCCATTGTGAATCCAGTTTGGAGGCGGGAAGTGACTTCTTGATCCTCTTCCATGGCATCTATCCTCTTCAAATCAGCCTCCATCTCTTCCTCCGTTGCTGGCCCAAAGGGGTCAACATTATTGTTTGTCATTGATCTCGGTGCCGGATGAGACACCCGGCTCTCCCCGACTGACTCTTGCGAAGACATCCTGCTCTAATCTGTAGCAGCAATAGCTTGAAACACAAACAGGAGATAATTGCGTGATACGGGAATCAAAACCCCGGGAGATTATATAATGAATTTTTACCGACCAAAATACGTGTCGTGTACGAAAACGGAGTCCAGAGAGCACACGAGGTGCCCACGAGGTAGGGGGCGCGCCTAGTAGGGTAGGCACGCCCTCCACCCTCGTGGAGCCCTCATGTGCTTCCCGGACTGCTGCTTATTTTTCTATTTTTCTAAATATTCCAAAACGGAGAAATATTGCCTTAAAAATTGTTTTGGAGTCGGTTTACTTACCGTACCACATACCTATTCCTTTTCGGAGTCTGGAACGTTCCGGAAAGTGTCCCTTATGTATTCCTCCGGGGTTACAGTTTCAATAACATTGGTTTCAATATTTATGGGATTACCTGAGATATAATGTTTGATTTTTTGACCGTTCACCACCTTCGGATTTGTGCCTTCGAATTTGTTGATTTTTATGGCATCGGAACGGTAGACCTCCTCGATAATGTAAGGACCTTCCCATTTAGAGAGAAGCTTTCCTGCAAAAAATCTTAAACGAGAGTTGTATAGCAATACATAATCACCTACATTAAACTCACGCTTTTGCATCCTTTTGCCGTGCCATGTTTTAACTTTTTCTTTAAACAACTTGGCATTTTCGTAGGCTTGGGTTCTCCATTCATCAAGTGAGCTAATATCAAATAACCTCTTCTCACCGGCAAGTTTAAAATCATAATTAAGTTCTTTAATAGCCCAATAAGCCTTGTGTTCTAGTTCGAGAGGTAAGTGACATGCTTTTCCATAGACCATTTTATACGGAGACATACCCATAGGATTTTTATATGCAGTTCTATAGGCCCATAATGCATCATCAAGTTTCTTGGACCAATTCTTTCTAGACCTATTAACAGTATTTTGCAAAACTAATTTGAGTTCTCTATTACTCAATTCTACTTGACCACTAGACTGAGGGTGATAAGGAGATGCAATTCTATGATTAACATCATATTTGGCAAGCATTTTACGGAAAGCACCATGAATAAAATGTGAACCACCATCAGTCATTAAATGTCTAGGGACTCCAAATCTTGAAAAAATAACTTCTTTAAGCATTTTAATAGAAGTGTTATGATCAGCACTACTAGTTGGAATAGCTTCTACCCACTTAGTAACGTAATCAACGGCAACTAAAATATGTGTATATCCATTACAGGAAGGAAAGGGTCCCATATAGTCAAAGCCCCAAACATCAAATGGTTCAATAACAAGTGAATAATTCATAGGCATTTCTTGACGTCTACTAATATTACCAATTCTTTGACATTCATCACAAGATAAGACAAACTTATGGGCATCCTTGAAGAGATTAGGCCAATAAAAACCAGATTGTGGTACCTTATGTGCAGTTCTATCTCCAGCATGGTGTCCTCCATAAGCTTCGGAGTGACACTTGCGTAGGATATGTTCCTGTTCATGCTCAGGTACACAACGTCTAATAACACCATCCACTCCTTCTTTATAAAGATGTGGGTCATCCCAAAAGTAATGCCTCAAATCATAGAAGAACTTTTTCTTTTGCTAGTATGTGAAACTAGGTGGTATAAAATTAGCAACAATGTAATTATCATAATCAGCATACCATGGAGCAGTATGAGAAGCATTTATGACATTTAATTTCTCATCAGGAAAGCTATCATCAATACGTAGTGGGTCATCAAGCACATTTTCTAACCTAGACAAGTTGTCTGCAACGGGGTTCTCAGCTCCTTTTCTATCAACAATATGCAAATCAAATTCTTGTAGCAAGAGAACCCATCTAATAAGTCTAGGTTTAGCATCTTTCTTTTCCATAAGATATTTAATAGCAGCATGATCAGTGTGAATAGTTACTTTAGAATCAACAATATGAGGTCTAAACTTATCACAAGCAAATACAACTGCTAAGAATTCTTTTTCAGTAGTAGCATAATTTCTTTGAGCATTGTCTAGAGTTTTACTAGCATATTGAATAACATTTAGTTTCTTATCAACTCTTTGTCCTAGAACAGCACCTACAGCATAATCACTATCATCACACATAATTTCAAAGGGTAAATTCCAATCAGGTGGCTGAACAATAGGTGCAGAGATCAATGCTTTCTTAAGTATTTCAAATGCCTCTACACAATCATCATCAAAAACAAATGGTATATCTTTTTGTAATAAATTAGTCAGAGGCCGAGAGATCTTTGAGAAGTCCTTAATGATCCTCCTATAAAATCCGGCATGACCAAGGAAACTTCTTATACCTTTAATGTCCTTGGGACATGGCATCTTTTCAATAGCATCAACCTTGGCTTTGTCAACTTCAATACCTTTTTCAGAAACTTTATGCCCAAAGACAATACCTTCATTAACCATAAAGTGGCACTTTTCCCAATTCAAGACAAGATTAGTTTCTTCACATCTCTGCAAAACTCGATCAAGGTTGCTCAAGCAATCATCAAAAGAAAATCCATAGATGGAAAAGTCGTCCATGAAAACCTCACAAATCTTTTCACAAAAGTCAGAGAATATAGCCATCATGCATCTTTGAAAGGTAGCAGGTGCATTACATAAACCAAAAGGCATACGTCTATAAGCAAAAGTACCAAAAGGGCATGTAAAAGTAGTCTTTGATTGATCTTTGGCTGACACAGGTATTTAGATAAACCAGAATAACCATCTATAAAGAAAAAACGTGTATGTTTGGACAATCTTTCTAGCATTTGATCAATAAAAGGTAAGGGGTAATGATCCTTTTTAGTAGCCTTGTTTAATTTGCCGAAATCAATTATCATCCTATACCCTGTAATAATTCTTTGAGGAATCAATTCATCTTTATCATTAGGAACAACAGTAATACCTCCCTTCTTAGGGACACAGTGGACAGGGCTTGCCCACTGACTATCAGCAACGGGATAAATTATACCTGCCTCAAGGAGCTTTAGTATCTCCTTTCTTACCACTTCTTTCATTTTAGGATTCAGCCGGCGTTGATGATCACGAACTGGTTTAGCATCTTCTTCCAAATTAATTTTATGTTGACATAGAGTGGGACTAATGCACTTAAGATCATCAAGAGTATACCCAATAGCTGCGCGGTGCTTCTTTAGAGTTTTCAATAATCTCGCTTCCTCATGCTCTGAAAGGTTAGCACTAATAATAACAGGATATGTCTTTTTCTCATCAAGATCAGCATATTTAAGAGTATCAGGTAACGGTTTAAGCTCAAACATGGGATCACCCTTGGGTGGAGGAGGATCCCCTAGGATTTCAACAGGTAAATTGTTTTTCATAATAGGTTCATGTTTAAAGAATACTTTATCTAATTCCCTTCTTTCATTCATAAACATGTCATTTTCATGGTCTAGCAAATATTGTTCTAAAGGATCACTAGGAGGTACGGCAATAGAAGCAAGACCAATAATTTCATCCTTACTAGGTAATTCTTCTTCGCCGTGTTGTCTACTAAATTTAGAAAAATTAAATTCATGAGTCATATCATCTAAACTGATAGTAACAACATCTCTTTTGCAATCTATGGTAGCATTAACAGTGTTCAAGAAGGGTCTACCAAATATAATGGGACAAAAGCTATCTTGTGGGGAACCAAGAACAAGAAAATCAGCAGGATATTTAGTTTTCTCATACAAGACTTCAACATCTCTAACAATTCCCATTGGTGAAATAGTATATCTATTGGCACGTATAATTGTGATATCAATATCTTCCATCTCAGCAGGTGCAATATCATGCATAACTTCTTGGTATAAGGAATAAGGTATTGCACTAGCACTAGCACCCATATCACACAAGCCATGATAACAATTATCTCCTATTTTAACAGAAATAACAGGCATGCCTACCACAGGTCTAGGTTTATCTTTATCACGGGGTTTAGAAATTCTAGCAGTTTCATTACAGAAATAAATAACATGCCCATCAATATTATCAGACAAGAGATCTTTAACAATAGCAATATTAGGTTCAACCTTAAATTGCTCAGGAGGTGTATATGTTTTAATATTGCTTTTACAAACTACAGTTGAAGCTTTAGCATGATCCTTTATCCTAACAGAGAAAGGTGGTTTCTCAACATAAGAAGTAGGAACAACAGGATCATTATAAGTGATAGTCTTTTCTTCAACTTTAATAGGTGCAGCTACTTTTACTTCTATGGGAGGATGATATTTAAACCACTTCTCCTTGGGGAGACCAACATAGGTAGCAAAAGATTCACAGAAAGAAGCTACTATCTCAGAGTCAAGTCCATATTTAGTGCTAAATTTATGAAAAATATCGGTATCCATAAAAGATTTAACACAATCAAAACTAGGTGTCATACCTAACTCCTCACCATTGTCGAGGTCCCAATCTTCAGAGTTGCGTTTAATTTTTTGCAATAAATCCCATTTGAATTCAATAGTCTTTATCATAAAAGAGCCAGCACAAGAAGTATCAAGCATGGTGTGATTGTTACCAGAAAGCCGAGCATAAATTTTTTTGAATAATCATTTCTCTTGAGAGCTCATGATTGGGGCATGAATATAACATTGATTTAAGCCTCCCCCAAGCTTGAGTGATGCTTTCTCCTTCGCGAGGCCAAAAGTTATATATATAATTGCGATCACAATGAACAAGATGCATAGGATAAAACTTCTGATGAAATTCCAATTTCAATCGTTTGTAATTCCAAGACCTCATATCATCACATAGCCTATACCATGTCGATGCATCTCCCCTGTGAGATAAAGGGAAGACCTTCTTCTTAACAACATCTCCGGGTACATGTAACACCCTCGATGCGACTATAGCTCCCACGTGTCGAGGCACGACTTAGAGACATAATCGCATTGAAGGCATATGTCGCAAGCTAGGCAATCTTCACAACATCCCATGTAATATGAATAATAAATGGTAGAACATAGTTGGCTTACACTGCCACGTCAATCAAGAACATAAATAACATTACATCATCCAAAACACTCATGGCCCGACTACGGCGCCAAAATAGAAGAGAACCCAACATGCGACACGGTCCCAATCACCCCCAACTGGGCACCACTACTGATCATCGGGAAAAGAAACATAGTAACGCTGAGAGTCCTCGTCGAACTCCCACTTGAGCTCGTACTCGTCACCTGGAGCGGAATCACCTGGACCTGCATCTGGAGTTATAGTATCTGTGAGCCACAGGGACTCAGCAATCTCGCACCCTCGCGATCAAGACTATTTAAGCTTGTAGTAAGGGTAAGGCAAATATATGTGGAGCTGCAGCAAGCGACTAGCATATATGGTGGCTATCTTATTCGCAAAAGAGAGCGAGAAGAGGAGGCAAAGCACGAGCGAGAAACTAGAGAGCAACCTGCGCAAACATTACTCCAACACCGTGTCCACTTCCCGGACTCCGCCGAGAAGAGGCCATCACGGTAACACACTCAGTTGATTCATTTTAATTAATTAAGGTTCAAGTTATCTACAACCGGACATTAACAAATTCCCATCTGCCCATAACCGCGGGCACGGCTTTCGAAAGTTCAATCCCTGCAGGGGAGTCCCAACTTAGCCCATGACAAGCTCTCACGGTCAACGAAGGAATAGACCTCCTCCCAAGACGTTCCGATCAGACTCGGTATCTCGGTAACTCAAGACACTTCGACAGGTTAAAACAAGACCAGCAACACCGCCCGAATGTGCCGACAAATCCCGATAGGAGCTGCACATATCTCTTTCTCAGGGCACACTCAGATTGTCCTAGGTACGGGTAGGCCAGCCCAGAGTTGCCCCTGGTGGCCACCGGTAGCTGACAGGTGGACCAACACTCAGAGGAGCACTGGCCCGGGGGGGGGGTAAAATAAGATGACCCTTGAGTCTGCAGAACCCAAGGGAAAGAAAAGGCTAGGTGGCGAATGGTAAAACCAATGTTGGGCATTGCTGGAAAAGCTTTAATCAAGGCGAAATATCAAGGGGTTCCCATTATAACCCAACCGCGTAAGGAACGCAAAATCCGGGAACATAACACCGATATGACGGAAACTAGGGCGGCAAGAGTGGAACAAAACACTAGGCGAGAGGCCGAGCCTTCCACCCTTTACCAAGTATATAGATGCATTAAGATAACATAGCAATATAATGATATCCCAACAAGTAAATAAATGTTCCAACAAGGAACGGCCTCCAATCTTCACCTGCAACTAGCAACGCTATAAGAGGGGCTGAGCAAAGCGGTAACATAGCCAATCAACGGTTTGCTAGGACAATGGTGGGTTAGAGGTTTGACATGGCAATTGGGAGGCTGACAAGCAAAAGGTAGGCATCGTAGCATTGGCATAGCAAAGAGCGAGCAAACTAGCATAGCAAAGATAGTAGTGATTTCGAGGGTATGATCATCTTGCCTGCACAGTTGTCAGAGTTGACTGGATCCTCAAAGCAAACTCAACGGGCTCCTCGTTAGCGAACTCGTCTCCCGGCTCTACCCAAACAAGACAAACAAGCAACAAGGATACAATCAACCACGTGCAAGACTCAAGCAATATGATGCAAATGATGATATGCTATGCGGGATGCGATGCGGGATGCAAAATGCAAGATATGACAGGAAATGCATGAACCTGGCCTCAACTTGGAATTCCAAGGGTGCCACTGGAAAGATGAGATGAAATCGCTTGAAAACGATATAAAGAACGTCGGAATCGGAGTTACGGTTTGGAAATGGCAAGCGTTTTAAGAATGACACCGGTCTGCGATTTACAGCAAGTAGGCATCTAAATGCAATGAGATGAACATGCTACAGCCACCAAACATGACAACAAAATACATGGCAGGGATGCACACAAGATGCTTAACAAAAGACTAGCACTGAGCCACGGCCAATTCATCCATTATGAGGTTCAAACAAGCATGGCAAAAACGCAAATGCAAAACAGATTCAGACTTAGTGAAATTAACACTTGTCTGAAATTTCAGATCACGAAGCCCTCTTCGGAGCAGCAAAACAACATGATACATGACCTGATTAAGACAAGTAAGAACATGGCATGGAGCTACTCAACAAGCTTAACAAAAGACCCAAAGTGACCTGGGGCCAAAAGGGTTCACAAAATATACTAACGGGCACACGAACATAGCTAAAACACAATCAGTTTTCAGACTTAGTGAAAACTGAGACATGCTGAAATATAACTCACGAAGGCATGTAAACGAGCTCGATGCACTCACTACGGTGCAAGTCATGGCAAGGCAAGCATACATCCATTAAGAAGGCACAAAATGCTAGCTAGACATGGCAAGAACAATGGCATAGCATGCACGGATCAACTACAATAACATCGGCAAAATCGCAAACGAGTTGACGATCTGCCCAGATTCACAACGAAGCAAAAGTAGAGCTCGATTGACTCAAGCTAGGGTGCTCCATAATTGCAAACAAAGAAATGGATGGATAGAGCATAACATGATTAACAAAACTCCTTTACTGATCATCCTCAAAAGAGGCACAGATCACTAGGAAACAAGCTGAACATATGGCATCATGAACTAAATAATCCCAGACTTAGTGAAAACTACTAAGTCCCTGAAAACAGATTTACCGGTTGCCTCACTTTGCAAGCTTGCACAAGTCACCACACACATCCTAAAAATGCATGGGTTGCACCTATGGAAAGAAGAAAAAATCCTTAACAAAACATATGAAAGACTCACAGGCATAGCATGCACACAATAATCATGTCAAAAATGACAAAAGTCTAAGATGAACTAGCAGATGTGACAATTAACTCATGAAGCCTCCTTCTAACAGCATTTCGGGTATCAAGATGAACTCAAATGCAAATGATGCAATGGAATGAAATGGTGTGCTCGTCGAGGCGAACATTTTGATATATTATATGCACAAAACGGAGCTACGGATGCGGAGATACAGCCGGTCAAAGTAGGCATAAAAAAATTAGGGTTCGGGGACGAAAAGTCAACCGTGAGGAGATATTTTTCTTAGATCTGGATTTTGCACGCAATCCGAGGAACGCCGGAACACTGTAGCTGGCCGGAACTTGGTCGCCGGAGTTCGTCGTTGCCGGGGAAGGAGAGGAAGGAGCCGGCCTTGGCGCGGCTCCCGAGGACGGCAGCGGGCTTGGACGGGGCGGCGCCGGCGGCGAGGGGCGGCCGGGCGCGGGCGGCGTGGTGGCGGAGCTTCGGCGCCGGCCGGCAAGGGCGGCGAGCGGCGGCGCAGCGGAGGCGGCGAGCTCCCTGGCGGCGCGCGGGAGGAGGAAGGAGATGGGCGGCGGTGTCGGCGACCTGGGCCACGGGGGCCCCGCGTGGGCTCGGGCGGGCCTCGGGCGGCGGCGGCGAAGTGGGGCTTGCCCGGGCCACATGGCAGCGGCTGGTTCGCTGGGACGGCAGCGGCGGACGTGTCCGGCTAGGCTCCGGACATGTCCGTCGGCGGCGCGGAGATGTTTTTTTAGCTAGGGTTGGACGGGGAGAGATCCGAGATCCGAAAACGGGGGGGGGGCTATTTATAGGCATAAGTGGTGCTAGGAGAGTCCAAATGAGGTGCAGTTTTCGGCCACGCGATCGTGATCGAACGCTCTAGGACATGGAGCAGAGCTTGGTGGGTTTTTGGGCCAAATTGGATGGGTGTTGGGCTGCAACACACACAAGGCCTTTTCGGTCCCTCGGTTAACCGTTTGAGTATCAAACGAAGTCCAAATGGCACGAAACTTGACAAGCAGTCTACTGGTAGTAAACCAAGGCCGCTTGGCAATTATCGGTCCAATCCGGAAATGTTTAATCCCACACACAAAAGAAAGGTAAAATGACCACCGGAGGAGAACGAAGCGCCGGAATGCAAAACGGACAACGGGGAAAATGCTCGAATGCATGAGATGAACACGTATGCAAATGCAATGCACATGATGACATGATATGAGATGCATGAAAACGAAAACAACACACGGAGACAAAGACCCGAACCCGAGAAATAAATATAACTTAACGCCGGAAACGGCAAGAGTTGGAGTACAAATTGGGAAAGTTACATCCGGGGTGTTACAACACTCCACCACTACGAAAAGATCTCGTCCCGAGATCTAGGACTGAAAGAACTCCGGGTACTCAGAACGGAGGTGATCCTCGCGTTCCCAGGTAGCTTCACGGTCGGAATGGTGTGACCACTTGACTTTGAGAAATTTGATTGACTTGTTGCGAGTCTTGCGTTCAGTCTCTTCAAGAATAGCAACTGGGTGCTCACGATAAGAGAGATCTTCTTGGAGCTCAATGTCCTCGAAGTTGACGGTGCGGTCAGGAGTCTTGAAGCACTTTCGAAGCTGAGAGACATGGAACACGTCATGAACATTTGCAAAGTTTGAAGGAAGCTCGAGTTGATAGGCGAGGTCGCCTCTCTTGCTGACAATCTTGAAAGGTCCCACGTATCTAGGGGCAAGCTTCCCTTTGATACCGAAGCGACGAGTACCTTTCATAGGAGAGACACGGAGGTAAACATGATCTCCGATCTCGAAAGCCAAATCACGGTGCTTACTATCATAGTAGCTCTTCTGGCGGGATTGGGCTGCTTTGAGGTTATCACGAATGACTTTGCACATTTCTTCTGCTTCTGTGATTAAGTCATTACCCAAAAGCTGACGTTCACCGGTTTCAGACCAGTTGAGAGGGGTACGGCACTTCCTGCCATACAGAATTTCAAATGGGGCCTTGCCCGAACTTGCTTGAAAACTATTGTTGTAGGAGAATTCAGCATAAGGAAGACAATCCTCCCACTTCATGCCGAAGGAGATCACACAAGCCCTGAGCATATCTTCAAGAATCTGGTTGACACGCTCGACTTGACCGCTTGTTTGAGGATGGAAAGCTGTGCTGAAGCGGATGTTAGTGCCCATGGCCTTCTGAAAGAATCCCAAAACTTCGAGGTAAAGATGCTGCCACGGTCTGAAGATATCACTTGAGGAATACCGTGCAGAGAGACAATGCGAGAGGTATAGAGTTCCGCCAATTGAGCTGCAGTGATCGACTCTTTGATAGGCAGAAAGTGAGCCACTTTGGTGAGTTTGTCGATGACAACAAATATAGCATCATTGCCACGCTTGGACTTTGGAAACCCAGTCACGAAGTCCATTTCAATGTGGTCAAACTTCCATTCTGGAATGGCAAGAGGTTGGAGGAGACCTGCTGGCCTTTGGTGTTCTGCCTTCACTCTTCTGCAGACATCACATTCATTCACGAATTGAGCGATCTCGCGCTTCATTCGAGTCCACCAATAAGCTTGCTTGAGGTCCTGATACATCTTCGTGCTCCCAGGGTGGATGGAGAGGAGAGAATTGTGAGCCTCGTTCATGATCACTTTACGGAGGTCACCTTTGGGCACAACAATACGATCCTCGAAGAAGAGAGTGTCCTTGTCATCAAGGCGGTAGCACTTGTACTTGGACTGACTCTTGGCAATCCCAATCTTCACCTTTTTCACCATAGCATCAAGAAGCTGGGCTTGGCGAATCTGGTCTTCTAAGGTAGGAGAGACTTGAAGGTTGGCGAGGAAACCTTGAGGAACAACTTGCAGATTAAGTTTGCGGAAAGCTTCACAAAGCTCGGGTTGATAAGGCTTGAGAATCAGACTGTTGCAGTAGCCTTTCTGCTCAAAGCGTCAGCAATCACATTGGCCTTGCCTGGAGTATACTCGATACTCGGATTATACTCTTGAATCATTTCGACCCATCGAGTTTGCCTGAGGTTGAGATTAGGCTGAGTGAAGATGTACTTGAGACTCTTGTGATCAGTGAAAATGTCCACTTTTCTTCCCAATAGAAGATGTCTCCAAGTCAAAAGAGCATGCACAACTGCCGCCAACTCGAGATCATGAGTGGGGTAGTTCTTCTCATTAGGCTTCAACTGGCGAGATGTATAAGCAACAACTTTCTTCTCTTGCATCAAAACTGCGCCAAGACCTTGGAGAGAGGCATCACAAAAGACCTCGTACGGCTTGGATTCATCAGGCGGAGTCAGAACTGGAGCAGTGATCAACTTCTCTTTCAAAGTGTTGAAAGCAATATCACACTCCGGAGACCAAACGTACTTGACGTGCTTCTGAAGAAGATTTGAGAGAGGCTTCGCGATCTTAGAAAAGTTTTCAACGAATCTTCGGCAATAGCTTGCGAGACCGAGAAAACTGCGGAGTTGCTTCACGTTCTGAGGAGGTTCCCAATTCACAATTGCAGACACCTTCTCAGGATTCACGGCAATGCCCTTGGCAGAGATGATATGACCAAGATAAAGAACCTCATCGAGCCAAAATTCACACTTGGAGAACTTGGCGTAGAACTGATGTTCCCTGAGCTTATCAAGAACCAAACGCAAGTGCTTGGCATGATCTTCCTTGTTCTTGGAGAAAACCAGAATGTCGTCGAGATAGACCAAAACGAAGTCATTGGTGTAGGCGTTGAAGATGAAGTTCATCATGCGAGAGAACGTCGGAGGAGCGTTGGCGAGGCCAAAAGACATGACAGTGTATTCATATGAACCAAAGCTTGTTCTGAATGCTGTCTTGGGAATATCTTCTTCACGAATGCGAATCTGGTGATAACCCATACGGAGATCAAGCTTGGAGAATACTTGGGCACCTTTGAGTTGTTCGAACAGCTCATTGATGTTGGGAAGTGGGTATTTGTTCTTGATGGTCTTCTTGTTCACTGGACGGTAATCAACACAAAGTCGGTCCGTTCCATCCTTCTTCTTCACAAAAAGAACACCACAACCCCACGGAGAAGAACTAGGCCGGATGAGACCCATTCTTTCTTGCTCATCGAGTTGCTTCTTCAGCTCCTTCAACTCTTCAGGTCCGAGCTTGTAAGGACGTTTGCACACAGGTTCCGTGCCAGGCTCAAGTTCAATAACGAATTCAACTGGCCGGTGCGGAGGCATTCCTGGGAGCTCTTCTGGAAAGACGTCTTGATATTCGCAAACGACTGGAATTTGAGAGATGGCATCCAATTCACCCTTCTCATTGAGAGAAAACAGACGAATGGTATTATCCCGAGCGGCAAAGACAATTACATCCTTAGACGAATGAGTCAATTGAATCTGCCTGGCTGCACAATCAAGCTGAGCCTTGTGCTTAGAAAGCCAATCCATTCCGAGAATAAGATCAATATCCGAGTCACCGAGAACCGTAGGAGAAGCCAAGAACTTGTAGTCCCCCAAAGTGATAGAAACATCCGGAACGATGGAGTTAGCCTGCATGCGCTTACCGGGAGAAACAATTGCTAAAGGACTAGGCAAAACTTGCGAAACCAATTCATGCCTATTTGTAAACGGTCTCGAGATGAAGCAATGCGATGCACCAGTGTCAAAAAGAACTTTTGCAAAAATATCATTAACAGGAAGGTTACCCATGATCACATCTGACGAGTCCTCTGCCTGAGCTGCATTCATCAAATTCACCTTGGCATGCTTGGGGTTATGCTTGACCACAGCTGTACTTGCCGATCTGACAGGAGGAGGAGGAGGAAGACGCCTCTGGTTGAGACACTTGTTGGCATAGTGACCCTTCTGTTGGCACTTGTTGCACGTGACCTCTGAAAGCGGACGGTGATACGGAGCACTCGATCTTGGAGGTTGAGACGAAGTCTTGTTCTGAAAGCCAGGGTTGGGTGGGTGGGAAGAACCACTGCCACCTTTGCTCTTCTGCTGATACGGCTGATGGAACGGAGGAGGAGGAAGCCAAAACTTCTGCTGCTTGGCCACTTGAGTAGAGGAAGAAGGAGTAACATCTCTGACTCGCTTCCTGGAAGCATCACACCTCAACTGAGCAGCCTCTTGCTTCAGTGCCATGTTGTAGAACTCATCGTATCTCAAGGGCTCGAAGAGAACAAGAGCGAGCTGAATATCTTCTCTGAGACCACCCCTGAACTGATATATCATGCTCTTCTCATCAGGCACGTCCTGCTTGGCAAAGCGGGCGAGCTTCTGGAACAACTTGTTGTAGTCATAGACAGACAAAGAGCCTTGCTTCAGATTGCGGAATTCCTCACGCTTGCTTTCAACCACGCTCTGCGGAATATGATGAGCTCGGAAATCTCGACGGAAATCATCCCAAGTGATAACACGTCCACCTCTGGAATCCTTGTACTGCTGGAACCATTCTGCAGCTTGATCTTTGAGTTGGAAGGAAGCGAACTTGACAAAGTCCTCAGGCCTGACGTTACTGCACTCGAAATGCTTACACAGATCCACAAGCCAATCGTCAGCATCGGTTGCCTCAACACAATTGCTGAAAGTCTTTGGCCCGTTAGCAAGGAACTGGTTGAGTGTAGCAAAGTGACTCTGATTGCTGCCTTGATTCCCTTGACTGCCTTGATTGCGCTCTTGAAGAATTTGCATGATCAGCTGAGTGTTTGCATTGGTTGCGGCCATCACAGCTTGCCATGCCTCTGGAGGAGGTGGAGGCGGTGGCGGATCAGGATTCGGAGTCGTGCGCGTTGGAGGAGCCATCCTGAAGAGGTTGACCACCATTAGCACATTGACAGATAAATATTGAAGCTGAATCCAACGGAATGAAAATTGCAACATATAGTCTTCACATCCGAACAAAATGAACGAATGCATTCCTCTTGAAATGGTCACATATCCATAAATTGAGAAGCCACGTAGAATTAAGGTAGAGAAATAAATCAACAAGGTACGGATCAAGAACGAATAATCGGTAAGAAATCCCAATCTCAAACCAATATTCGTGGAAGAAGAACTACAGCTACTAGAATTCCCACCTATGAAACTCCCGAACCTTTCCGGTTATGCAATCAGGTGTTGGGGATACAGGGGAAGCATAATATCTCACCCAAACTAGCAAATCCTACATCCAGCTGTATCCATCCTTCAACACATAACCAAGAAACTTCGGAAACCATCTACCTCAACCTTCGAAAAGCATCCGTTATACAAGTTATGGCGATACTCCCGAACTCCCGCCCCAGTACTGGGTGGCGTCAAGGTTATCTCACCAACAAACAACATAAAAGAGTTTTTCGATGTCGGCAAACATATCTCAAGTATTCCAGAATTGCAACGATAAAATTATGATGACAACACCTCAGAGCTCAACTCCCCGGGACACTTCCACTAAACCCCTGACAGGAGGCACCAAGACAATGTTCTCATCATAAGCCATCGGAACGATTCCAAGATACTCGCGTGATCCTAAAAAAATTTAGTGAAATTTGAGAAGAGAAGAGTCAAAACTCTACGTCAGGATGCCTTACCAGAGCGATGAGGAGACTGGGAAGTAAAAAGAATTCCTAAACTCTCCGATATATAATTCCTAAATGACTCAAAACATTTTTCTAGACACAACTCGGCCGCTAAAAACGATCAAGCAATGGGGCTCCTAAGGTCGGGGAAGGCTCTGATTACCAACTTGTAACACCCTCGATGCGACTATAGCTCCCACGTGTCGAGGCACGACTTAGAGACATAATCGCATTGAAGGCATATGTCGCAAGCTAGGCAATCTTCACAACATCCCATGTAATATGAATAATAAAGGGGAGAACATAGTTGGCTTACACTCGCCACGTCAATCAAGAACATAAATAACATTACATCATCCAAAACACTCATGGCCTGACTACAGCGCCAAAATAGAAGAGAACCCAACATGCGACACGGTCCCAATCACCCCCAACTGGGCACCACTACTGATCGTCGAGAAAAGAAACATAGTAACGCTGAGAGTCCTCGTCGAACTCCCACTTCAGCTCGTACGCGTCACCTGGAGCGGAATCACCTGGACCTGCATCTGGCATTATAGTAATCTGTGAGCCACAGGGACTCAGCAATCTCGCACCCTCGCGATCAAGACTATTTAAGCTTATAGGAAGGGTAAGGCAAATATATATGTGGAGCTGCAGCAAGCGACTAGCATATATGGTGGCTATCTTATTCGCAAAAGAGAGCGAGAAGAGGAGGCAAAGCACGAGCGAGAAACTAGAGAGCAACCTGCGCAAACATTACTCCAACACCGTGTCCACTTCCCGGACTCCGCCGAGAAGAGGCCATCACGGTAACACACTCAGTTGATTCATTTTAATTAAGTTAAGGTTCAAGTTATCTACAACCGGACATTAACAAATTCCCATCTGCCCATAACCGCGGGCACGGCTTTCGAAAGTTCAATCCCTGCAGGGGAGTCCCAACTTAGCCCATGACAAGCTCTCACGGTCAACGAAGGAATAGACCTCCTCCCAAGACATTCCGATCAGACTCGGTATCTCGGTAATCAAGACACTTCGACAGGTTAAAACAAGACCAGCAACACCGCCCGAATGTGCCGACAAATCCCGATAGGAGCTGCACATATCTCTTTCTCAGGGCACACTCAGATTGTCCTAGGTACGGGTAGGCCAGCCCAGAGTTGCCCCTGGTGGCCATCGGTAGCTGACAAGTGGACCAACACTCAGAGGAGCACTGGCCCGGGGGGTAAAATAAGATGACCCTTGAGTCTGCAGAACCCAAGGGAAAGAAAAGGGCTAGGTGGCGAATGGTAAAACCAATGTTGGGCATTGCTGGAAAAGCTTTAATCAAGGCGAAATATCAAGGGGTTCCCATTATAACCCAACCGCGTAAGGAACGCAAAATCCGGGAACATAACACCGATATGACGGAAACTAGGGCGGCAAGAGTGGAACAAAACACTAGGCGAGAGGCCGAGCCTTCCACCCTTTACCAAGTATATAGATGCATTAAGATAACATAGCAATATAATGATATCCCAACAAGTAAATAAATGATGTTCCCACAAGGAACGGCCCCCAATCTTCACCTGCAACTAGCAACGCTATAAGAGGGGCTGAGCAAAGCAGTAACATAGCCAATCAACAGTTTGCTAGGGCATGGTGGGTTAGAGGTTTGACATGGCAATTGGGAGGCTGACAAGCAAAAGGTAGGCATCGTAGCATTGGCATAGCAAGAGCGAGCAAACTAGCATAGCAAAGATAGTAGTGATTCCGAGGGTATGATCATCTTGCCTGCACAGTTGTCAGAGTTGACTGGATCCTCGCAAGCAAACTCAACGGGCTCCTCGGTAGCGAACTCGTCTCCCGGCTCCACCCAAACAAGACAAACAAGCAACAAGGATACAATCAACCACGTGCAAACTCAAACAACACGATGCAAAGATGATATGCTATGCGGGATGCGATGCGGGATGCAAAATGCAAGATATGACAGGAAATGCATGAACCTGGCCTCAACTTGGAATTCCAAGTGTGCCACTGGAAAGATGAGATGAAATCGCTTGAAAACGATATAAAGATCATCGGAATCGGAGTTACGGTTTGGAAAAGGCAAGCGTTTTAAGAATGACGCCGGTCTGCGATTTACAGCAAGTAGGCATCTAAATGCAACGAAATGAACATGTTACAGCCACCAAACATGACAACAAAATACTTGGAAGGGATGCACACAAGATGCTTAACAAAAGACTAGCAATGAGCTACGGCCAATTCATCCATTATGAGGTTCAAGCAAGCATGGCAAAAACGCAAATGCAAAACAGATTTCAGACTTGGTGAAATTAACACCTGTCTGAAATTTCAGATCATGAAGCCCTCTTCGGAGCATCAAAACAATATGCTACATGACCTGATTAAGACAAGTAAGAACATGGCATGGAGCTACTCAACAAGCTTAACAAAAGACCCAAAGTGACCTGGGGCCAAAAGGGTTCACAAAATATACTAACAAGCACACGAACATAGCAAAAACATAATCAGTTTTCAGACTTAGTGAAAACTGGGACATGCTGAAATATAACTCATGAAGGCACGTTTACGAGCTCGATGCACTCACTACGGTGCAAGTCATGGCAAGGCAAGCATACATCCATTAAGAAGGCACAAAATGCTAGCTATACATGGCAAGAACAATGACATAGAATGCACGGATCGACTACAACAACGCCGGCAAAATCGCAAACGAGTTGACGATCTGCCCAGATTCACAACGAAGCATAAGTAGAGCTCGATTGACTCAAGTTAGGGTGTTCCATAATTGCAAAAAAAGACATGGATGGATAGAACATAATATGATTAACAAAACTCCTTTACTGATCATCCTCAAAAGTGGCACGGATCACTAGGAAACAAGCTGAACATATGGCATCATGAACTAAATAATCCTAGACTTAGTGAAAACTACTAAGCCCTGAAAACAGATTTACTGGATGCCTCACTTTGTAAGCTTGCACAAGTCACCACACACATCCTAAAAATGCATGGGTTGCACCTATGGAAAGAAGACAAAATCCTTAACAAAACATATGAAGGACTTACAGGCATAGCATGCACACAATAATCATGTCAAAAATGACAAAAGTCTAAGATGAACTAGCAGATCTGACAATTAACTCACGAAGCCTCCTTCTAATAGCATTTCGGGCATCAAGATGAACTCAAATGCAAATGATGCAATGGGATGAAATGATGTGCTCGTCGAGACGAACATTTTGATATATTATATGCACAAAACGGAGCTACGTATGCGGAGATACGGCCGGTCAAAGTAGGCATAAAAAAATTAGGGTTCGGGGACGAAAAGTCAACCGTGAGGAGATATTTTTCTCAGATCTGGATTTTGCACGCAATCCGAGGAACGCCGGAACACTGTAGCTGGCCGGAACTTGGTCGCCGGAGTTCGTCGTTGCCGGGGAAGGAGAGGAAGGAGCCGGCCTTGGCGCGGCTCCCGAGGACGGCGGCGGGCTTGGACGGGGCGGCGCCGGCGGCGAGGGCGGCCGGGCGCGGGTGGCGTGGTGGCGGAGCTTCGGCCCCGGCCCGCAAGGGCGGCGAGCGGCGAGCTCCCTGGCGGCGCGCGGGAGGAGGAAGGAGATGGGCGGCGGCGTCGGTGACCTGGGCCGCGGGGGCCCCGCGTGGGCTCGGGCGGGCCTCGGGCGGCGGCGGCGAAGTGGGGCTCGCCCGGGCCACGTGGCAGCGGCTGGTTCGCTGGGGCGGCGGCGACGGACGTGTCCGTCGGTGGCGCGGAGATGTTTTTTTTTAGCTAGGGTTGGACGGGGAGAGATCCGAGATCCAAAAACAGGGGGGGACTATTTATAGGCATAAGTGGAGCTAGGAGAGTCCAAATGAGGTGCGGTTTTCGGACACGTGATCGTGATCGAACGCTCTAGGACATGGAGCAGAGCTTGGTGGGTTTTTGGGCCAAATTGGAGGGGTGTTGGGCTGCAACACACACGAGGCCTTTTTGGTCCCTCGGTTAACCGTTTGAGTATCAAACGAAGTCCAAATGGCACGAAACTTGACAGGCGGTCTACCGGTAGTAAACCAAGGCCGCTTGGCAAGTCTCGGTCCAATCCGGAAATGTTTAATCCCACACACGAAAGAAAGGTAAAATGACCACCAGAGGAGAACGAAGCGCCGGAATGCAAAACGGACAACGGGGAAAATGCTCGAATGCATGAGATGAACACGTATGCAAATGCAATGCACATGATGACATGATATGAGATGCATGAAAACGAAAACAACACACGGAGACAAAGACCCGAACCCGAGAAAATAAATATAACTTAACGCCGGAAACTGCAAGAGTTGGAGTACAAATTGGGAAAGTTACATCCGGGGTGTTACAGTACACCTGCAAGCTTAAATAATCCAAATATATCAAATGTTCATCAGGATGTTTTGTTCCATCTCCTAAAAAAGGATTAGCTAGCAGGTTTTCTATCATACCCGCAGGAACTTCAAAGCAAGCATTTTCATTTGGGTTAATTAGATAAATGCCACTCCAATTATGGCGATTCATAAAAATGCCATTGCAATTTCCAAACTTTGAAAAATGCCACTGCAAATTTTGCAATCTTTGAAGAACACCACTGCAGACTTCGGAAAATGCCACACCACTGCAGACTTCGAAAAATGCCACTGGAAGTGGCATGAAATGGCATTTTTCAAAGTTTGGAAATTGCGGTGGCATTTCTCTGAATCGCCATAATTGGAGTGGCATTTATCAAATTAACCCTTTTCATTTTCATTTTCAGTAGGTTCAGTAGGTTGAGGAGCAACTCTTTGCTCTACTGGTCGGGGTGAAGATACCCCGAACAAGCCCCTCAGAGGATTACTTAACATAGTAACAAGTGACAGTAAATTTCAGCACACTATATAGATTTTTCCTTACCAAATTCCACCTACCAAAGGCGCTTCACTCCCCTGCAATGGCGCTAGAAAAGAGTCTTGATGACCCACAAGTATAGGAGATTTATCGTAGTCCTTTCGATAAGTAAGAGTATCGAACCCAACAAGGAGCAGAAGGAAATGATAAGCAGTTTCCAGCAAGGTATTCTCTGCAAGTATTGAAATAAGTGGTAACAGATAGTTTTGTGATAGGATAATTTGTAACGAGCAACAAGTAACAAAAGTAAATAAAGTGCAGCAAGGTGGCCCAATCCTTTTGTAGCAAAGGACAAGCCTGGACAAACTCTTATACGATGTAAAGCGCTCCCGAGGACACATGGGAATATCGTCAAGCTAGGTTTCATCACGTTCATATGATTCGCGTTCGGTACTTTGATAATTTGGTATGTGGGTGGACCGGTGCTTGGGTGCTGCCCTTACTTGGACAAGCATCCCACTTATGATTAACCTCTATTGCAAGCATCTGCAACTACAACAAAAGTATTAAGGTAAACCTAACCATAGCATGAAACATATGGATCCAAATCAGCCCCTTACAAAGCAACGCATAAACTAGGGTTTAAGCTTCTGTCACTCTAGCAACCCATCATCTATTTATTACTTCCCAATGCCTTCCTCTAGGCCCAAATAATGGTGAAGTGTCATGTAGTCGACGTTCACATAACACCACTAGAGGAGAGACAACATACATCTCATCAAAATATCGAACGAATACCAAATTCACATGACTACTAATATCAAGACTTCTCCCATGCCCTCAGGAACAAAAGTAACTACTTACAAAGCATAAACCTGTTCATAATCAGAGGGGTATTGATATGCATATAGGATCTGAACATATGATCTTCCACCAATTAAACCAACTAGCATCAACTACAAGGAGTGATTAACACTACTAGCAACCTACTAGCACCAATCCCGGACTTAGAGACAAGAATTGGATACAAGAGATGAACTAGGGTTTTGAGATGAGATGGTGCTGATGAAGATATTGATGGAGATTGCCCTCTCCCAATGAGAGGAGCGTTGATGATGATGATGGCGATGATTTTCCCCTCCGGGAGGGAAGTTTCCCCGGCAGAACAGCTCCGCCAGAGCCCTAGATTGGTTCCGCCAAGGTTCCGCCTCGTGGCGGCGGAGTTTCGTCCGAGAAGATGGCTTATGATTTTTTTTCCCATTGAAAGACTCCATATAGCAGAAGATGGCCACCGGAGGGCCACCAGGGGGCCCACGAGGTAGGGGGGCACGCCCAGGGGGGTAGGGCGCGCCCCCCACCCTCGTGGGCAGGGTGTGGCCCCCTAGTGAAGTTCTTGCTCTCAGTATTTTTTATATATTTGGAAAACATCTTCCGTGAAGTTTCAGGACTTTTGGAGCTTTGCAGAATAGGTCTCTAATATTTGCTCCTTTTCCAGCCCAGAATCCCAGCTGCCGGCATTCTCCCTCTTTATGTAAACCTTGTAAAATAAAAGAGAATATGCATAAGTATTGTGACATAATGTGTAATAACAGCCCATAATACAATAAATATTGATATAAAAGCATGATGCAAAATGGACGTATCATTCTACACGTAGGAATTTTTAATTTGCAGTCGACACACCCTACCGTAGATCCCAACATAATGTTGATATGTCCCATCTTGTCTCATCCCCCACGCTTTCCGAGGCATGTAGTCGAGTGGCACACGTGTCCCGCTTCGGCTCAGCTTTAGAAAAATGACTAATTCGACCGTTCCTCCTCAGTTAAGTCCAACTCCAGTGCATGACCCTAAACGGACATCCGTTTTACCCGGATTCTGTTCGTATGGGTAGGGAAATAGGGTCGTGTCCATGCCTCTCCTGGGATGCGGTGGCCGTGCGCCCAACGCGCGGACGCATCCTTTGGTCGCATCCTATCTGCCTCCTTTTTCAAACACAAATATTCGAATAACCACGGCCCGTAGTTCATGACAAAGGTCCTAGTTCACGACGGCAACACAGCCAGCGGCCGGTAACATGGCCAGTCTACACGACCTCACCGACAACACAGCCAGCCTCCAAAATGAATAATTTTGTCGCCGGCAACACAGCCAGCGGCCGGCAACATAGCCAGCCTCCAAAATGAATAGGTTTGTCGCCAGCACACAGCCAGCGACTAGCACCCATGCCAGCCTCCAAAAAGAACGGCCATGGCCGAACAGACCACCTAGTTCAGGTTGTCGGTGTCGAGCATCTCGTTCTGATGGGCCTCGAACTAGCTCCTCGTCTTCTCTTTCATCTTGCTCAAGCCCACGCTCATGATCGCTAGCGACACCTCCTTTGCTTTGGTTGCGGCATTGGCGGCCTCGATGTCGAGCTGCCTCTACCTGGCCGCGGCATTGGTGGCCTCGATGTCGAGTTGCCTCTACCGGAATGCCTCATTCATGTCGATCTTCCTCTTCTTGGCCGCCTCCTCCATCTCAAGATTCTTCGTTTGAAGCTTCAGGTCTTGCTTCATTTTCTCCTCCTTGCTTTGTCACTTTTCTCGTCCCTCGCATCCTTTTGAGACATCATGCCATGCAAAGTCTCATGCAAGGCAAAGGATGACGCATCACACTTGTCGTCCATCTTGGAGTTGGTCTTTCCCCTCGGCCTCTTCAACCCCTCACCATCTCCACCTCTGGACAACGCGGTCGTCTTCTTGCCTCTCTTCCTTTGAAGCTCGCGGTATTGATCTTTGAACTTAGGGTAATTGTTGATGAGCGTCCAACAATGCGTAAGAGTGACTGGCTTGCCATTGCCGGGCCTTAAAGATTGAAATGCCTACACGATCAAAGACAATTGGACATGCAAACATATAGAAGGCCGAAGTCATGGTTGTAGCAACGAAAGATAAGAGACCATACCATGTCCCCAATGCCGAGACCACTCACGGGACATGCTTCAACACTCTCAAGTGCGACACAATACTTGTTACATTCTTGTCGGATGAACAACCACCTCTTTTCAATCGAGGTGATGCCACGGTCGCTCGTAAATTGGTAGGGCGGAAACAACTTTCTTTCATGGAATCTTTTGTGAACTCTTGTCCAAAAAACAAGTCCCTTTTGTTGCGCACCAGTCCTTGGATCTTGGCCAACCTTCATCCAACTTTGGCAAATCAACTTGTCCTCCTCTTGTCAGTATGATCCCGTACGAATGCTCTTCTTCCTCTTTTGTGCTTCCGCCCTTTGGGTGAGCTCATCGATGAACAATGGCTCGGCCCAATGTCGATACCTTCCTCTTCTTCATCACCTTCACCTTCGCAATAGATGTCATTGTCTTCATGCCACGATTCACCATGGTCGTAGTCACCATGGTCGTGGGCCTCAATGTCTTCATCAGCAACGTACGCTGCGGCCATCCTGACTCTGGGTCTCCTCGGGATCGTAGGCATCACCATGCCCATCGCCATGCCCACCCATCTGGAAGGCCTCGCCACGGCCCTCGTAGATGACATTCGCCATGAACTGTTCGTAGAAGGGGTCCTCGGCCGTTGGTGTTGGTGTTGGCATTTTGCCGAACAGGACGCTGGACGACGACATGGTGGCCGTAGACGGCGACCGTGCTTGCTTTCTTTGCATCTCGACGGACAGGCGGCGACCGCTGCTGGACCCCGGCGTGACGTTGAGGTCGATGACGGCCGAGGGCGTGGGGTGGACGGCGTGATGACGCCAACGTCTGGCAACCCCGGGAAACGGGTCTGGCCTTCGTACCTTGGCGGAGGAAAACCGGGCGACAAAGGCGTGGTCCACGACGTCAGCGAGGGGCACTGCGGAGGTCGGGTGACCAACGAGCCTGTGCTCACCGGGCCGACGGGCGCTGCCGAGAAACTCGTCGGACGGCAAATCCCAAACATGAGGAGGGCATGTGTTTTGTTGACGATGTCCTCCTTCTCATCGACGTCGGCCTTGCGTCGGGCGGCCTCCAACGCAGTGCGCTCGACGGTGAACATGGCCGCGACGTTGTTGCCCTTGGCCGCCGCCCTGCGGTTCCTCCTCTTAGCCGATTTCGCGTCCAGCTTTGCGAGCTCCGCCGGCGTGAGTTCCGATCGCGGCTTCTTCGGACCCTTGGCCGCCTTCTTCTTCACCTTTTCGGGCGGGTCGACGGCCTGGCCGCCGGAATTCGGCGGGGCATCGGCCATGGTAGGAGGGTGGTGGGTGGAGGGAGGTCGGGACGTGGAAGGGTTTGGGGGAAAATGGCGCTAAATGGGGCGACGGGCGGGTGCTTTGTGCCACCGACAGGCGGGCCAGGGGAGGACAAGCGCGCGTCGCGCTCGTCCGCGCTGTCTGTTTCACCTCAAGAACGGCCCAAACTTGGGTCCGGGATGCGTCGAAAGCGGACATAAAACGAACAAAAGTCCGTTTGCGCTCGCGCGCTGAGCCGTTTGGTATGTCTGTTTTGCCCCAAACGAACGCACCCAGACAGGACGGTGTTGCACGCTGGAGTTGGCCTTAAGCTCAGAGCTGTTTAAAGTTCGTATTGGCCATAAACTTAATGCAGCTCAATCAATCGAATAAAATTACATCCCCACATTCTACACGAAGGGATGCAGCCTACCAAACAGACCATTATATAGCCGTACTCTCCTCTTCCTCCCCGTCCATCGTCCTCCGACTCCCTGCGCCGAGTTCAAGTTCGCGCTCGCGCCTTCGTTTGCCCCCTCAATGGAGCTCGTCGGGCTCGTGCCGACGCCTTCCTCCGGCAGGCGCGGCACCTCCTCCTCCCCCTCCTCCGCCTCCTCCTCTGCCTACGGCCCGGGGCGGTCGACGCACGCGGCGGCCGTTCTCCGCCTCAGACCCGCCGCCGACAACGGCGCCCGCACCCTCCCGCTCCTGACGCGCGCTACAGTTCCATCCCGCACCCACTCGCTTGCGCGGCTGCCTCAGGCGATGGCTTGGCTTCCGGCTAGCCACGCTTTCGCCGGCTCAGCCATGGTTCGGATGGCATCTCCTTTCCGGCTGGCGGCTGCGGGCGCAAGACTTCTCCCTCTCCGGCGGGTATGAATTCTTAATCTCGTCGATTCTTGATTGTTCTTGTGTTCTTTCTGATTCTTGACTGATTCGGTTCCAAACAGAGGCGGTCAGGTTCATTGTTTGATTCTTGATCAAACTGAAGTGTTCTTGCGTTCTTTCTCAAATAGTTTCTTGCTTTTGGGGGTTTCAGTTGAATGATTCGGTTCCAAGCAGAGGCGGTCAGGTTCATTGTTTGATTCTTGATCAAACTGAAGTGTTCTTGCGTTCTTCTCAAATAGTTTCTTGCTTTCTTGGGTTTCAGTTGAATGATTCAGTTCCAAGCAGAGGCGGTCAGGTACTCAGGTTCATTGTTTGATTCTTGATCAAACTGAAGTGTTCTTGCGTTCTTTCTCAAATAGATTCTTGCTTTCTTGGGTTTCAGTTGAATGATTCGGTTCCAAGCAGACTAGCAGAGGCGGTCAGGTTCATTGTTTGATTCTTGATCAGACTGAAGTGTTCTTGCGTTCTTTCTCAAATAGTTTCTTGCTTTCTTGGGTTTCAGTTGAATGATTCAGTTCCAAGCAGAGGCCGTCAGGTACTCGGGTTCATTGTTTGATTCTTGATCAAACTGAAGTGTTCTTGCGTTCTTTCTCAAATAGATTCTTGCTTTCTTGGGTTTCAGTTGAATGATTCGGTTCCAAGCAGAGGTGGTCAGGTTCATTGTTTGATTCTTGATCAAACTGAAAGTGTTCTTGCGTTTTTCTCAATCTTGTTTCTGGCTTCCAATCGATTGATTCAGTTCAAACTTGGAACATGCAGAGGCGGTCAGGGTTCAGTCGGCATCGGCAGCAGGTGCAGACCCGGTGCACACCGGCGGAGGCTGAGGCAGCTGGTTTCACCCGCAAGAAGCAACCTGCGCCAATCTCAAAAGGAGGCCTTACTTGCGGCTCTGGTTTTGGTCAAAGTTACAGGGAGAATTGGTGCATACATCTGCCAGAAGTTAAACCTGCAGCTGCCGATGCCCGAGGACTGGATCGGCGTGGCCACTACTGTCCTGCTCTTCGGCAAGTCTGCATACAAGATTGTCAAAGATGCCAAAGACATTGCGGAATTGGTGATGTACATCATCAAACTGTACACGGATGATTCTACAGGACCCCAGCCAGCAACAAGTGACAAGGCATCGACAGGCGATGAAGCTATCCTAGCAACAAGCGAGGAGGCCAAGTGAGGAAGCTGTCAACTGCCAGAAGCTATTGTAGCATGTAGATAGAGAAGAAGATGGGTCGATTTGAGTGAAATCATCTTCATTAGTTGTCAGAGGTTTTCTCATTTTTTTTGTTCTTTAGCACCACAGGCTAGATGCTTAATTCAGTTGCATCAAGCAAAACCAACATTAGATTTGGTTCTGTACAAGACAATTAGACAAAGATGAGATTACATTACAGGAAACAAGTTCAGGGCTGAATTTTTTGAACTAAGCCTCTTCTCTTTTACCAAAAGGCTCCATTGTATTAGTGAAACCACTAGTCTTGCTACATTCAGCAAATTACATATAGCCCTTGACAGGGGAAGAAAAACTCATCAATAAAAGCAAAATCAGTAGTGCTGCATAAGCAACACCTATTACAGGGCCAGAAAGAACCAAAGACGCACGGCTGGGTTAAAGGACCTTCAAGCAACCCTAGTCCGGTGTGCCGCTACTATCTTCAGGCTTCCATGATTTCCGTCGCTTTTTTATCACCACCTTAATCAGGGAGCAGCTGCGATCGTAAACGCCGCCGGCCACAACAAAGTCTGAGACTTGAGACAAAATGTCTAGGCACTCATACTCCACTTTTTTTCTGAGCAGGTCCTAATGGACCAGAAGAAAATTTCAAAGTTGTCTTCAGCAAACGCTACTAGGATACCACCAGCCACACCGGTGCCAGGTAAAGAATTTCAGGTAAAATTACCAAAACCTATTTAATTGTTAAAAATGCCAGGACTAAAGTCCATTATCATTGTTTCACAAAGGGCCACTAAATCAGGATTGAGTTTTGTAAGTTGTGATACACATCCGGCATGCAGCTCACTCTATTGAGGTTATTAAAATCCCGGACATTCCAAATCAGATTAGTCATTTAAGCATTCTATTATTATATTTGAGGGCAGATGACTTCCAAACCTTGCTTAAGCAATCTTTTGCAGTTGTAGTCGTAATAAGAATTTGAATTCTCAATTATATTATGCCATGCCTGAAAATATAAAATATAAAACCGGAGATTTGGAACCATCATACAGGTAAAAACCCGCATGATTATAGCTAGGGATGCAGTGTGGCGCCCGATCCGCCCCTCTCCGTAGTCAAAACAGGGCCAGGTTAGTTATAGCAGATTTTTAGCGATGTAGTTCAGCTTGAACTAACTTTCCACTTTTGCAGGCTTATGCGGGATGTGGACAAGTCTACTAGAAAATTTGCATGAAACACACGCGGTAAAGAGACAATCATAACTTTTGTTGGAGGGACAGAGGCGAGTGGAAGAGCTGAATTTTATTGTTGTTGCTTGAATTCTGCAGTACCATATGATGAGTAGCAGGGAGCCTGAGAGAATACATGTACTTGAAGAGAGGGAGTACCTTTTGATAAGCTAGGAAATGCAGGTGGCCTTGGAGAATCCTGGGCCTGCACTCCATAAACCTACATTGTACAGTTAACAAATGCAGTTATTGCGCTCTGTTCAAACAGTCTAACAGTAAAGTACTACGTACTGGCACTATATCTCCAAGTGAGCCTCAAATGAGAATTCCAATTACAGAGAATGCAAAACAGGGGACAGCTCTAGCTGCATTTCAGACCAATTATAACTGAATTTCTGCATCAAGGTGGAAGACAGGGGATATGTTGTAGCTTGGGGCCCTTTCCTTTACTCCCTAAATCTGTAACTGAAATCCTCTGCCTGTACCTCAGATTGGCATTCCTGTGCTCTGAACTTTGGTCCAAATGCTGTTTTTTCAGCCGAGAGAAACGAGGGGTAAGCGGCCGCTGCTGGTTGAGGCGCCTGCGTCACCGTACCATGAATCAGGGCCTGCCGGTGAGGGCTATGCCATTGGCAGCGCTAGAGAACCGGGCACCAGCTTCCGACGCCACCTCGCCGTCCTCACGGCCCCATGCCTGAAGCGCCTCGCCACCAGCACTACCTCCCCGCCCCTCGCCTCTTACTGGCCGCCGTACACGTCCTCCTTTTCTACCCCTCTGACGGCCGCCTCATCTCCTCTGCCCGCCACCTGAGACATGCTTGTCCACCACCGCTTGACTAAGGTGGCCGGCTGGGCGGGCTGGCCGCAGTCGCCGGAGAAGGGCACGCCGGGTGTGGCTGCCGCTGGAGGAGGAGGTGGAGGGGGAGAAACGAGGAGAGCACTGCCGCAAATGGAGACAGGGAAGAGCGGAAGCACGGTGGAGATTGGGGGAGGGGCGGCGGCAAGAGCTAGGGAGAGGAGAGTAGTCCGGGGATGAGCGGGGGGCTCGAGGCACGACCCGCCGCCCGCCAGGCTTCCACCGGAGCTTCTCTCACTTGCTAGACTTGCTACAGAAAAGCCAGAGCTATAGTTTCCCCTCTATCAGCCGCTAGATCCATCACCAGATTTTTTGCTAGAGTTGGCACTACAAAACTGCTGCTGCCGTACGATCTGGACCTTTTATTTTCAATCTAAGGAAGGATAGAGGCTAAGAGCATCTCCAATAGGTGATGCAAATTTAGAGATGTAAAATTTACCACATCAAAAAGTGCATTTTACATCTCCAAAAAAAAGGCAACTCCAACAAACTATGTATATTTGGTGATGTAAAATCCAACTCCAACAAGTGATGTATATTTGAAGATGTAAAACGACCCGAGGCCATGTGGCGGATGCACATGGAGGCGCCGGAGCTGGCGGGGCGGGACCACAGCAGCGGCAGCCCGGCCAACCTCCATCTCGGAGCACGGGCAGCAGGACGTCGCCGTCAGCCACGACCAGCGGTAGATCCGGGCGGCGACAGAGCCCCGTGAGCCGAGCTCACGCCATGGCGGCCAACCTCGAGGAGCGGCGGCCCTCCCAGGCGTGCCCTCGAGCAGCTGCAGGCCTCCTCTGCTTATGCCAGTCCTTTGCTTGCAGTGTGGTGGATGGCCGGATTCGGACGGCGGGGATGATCAGTTGCGAGGCACCAGAGCTAGCCGGGGCGGCGGCGCGGTGCCCGAGCTGCTCGGAATCGGTTGGCAGCGGCGGCAATGGAAAGCGGATCGGGAAGTTGGGAACTTCCATAGTTGGTAGCTAGCCATTTTGCATCTGGATTTACATCTTTTATGGTCGGTGATGCAATTTGCATCACGAAGTGTTGTTATTTTTTTGCATCTACATTATCTGTTGGAGGTGGGTTTTGGCGCCTTGAAGATGTACAAATTAGTTATTTTTGCATCCATATCATCTATTGGAGATGCCCTAAGTCAGTTGTAACGTGGCCTCTCCTAGTCAAACAATCCACGCAACATGTCAATGGATGCCCGCTATCCGCTTGGGGCATGTCCAACGCCGGCCCCAAAACAAACATTGTGCTTGTTCGTTGTCCGCACAGACAATCATACGAGAGCCGGTCATTCAACCTTGCCCCCTAAATGTTCACCTCTGTTTTTTAAGTCTACGAGCCTAAAACAATAGCATATCAAATCTTCAGTGAGAGAAAATATTTTGAAGTGCGACTGTAGTTGTAATTCAAATAATACAATTCAACTATGTTTTCAAATAAAATACTTCAAGCTTGCATTTAACTCGCACATGAGTTCTAGTAGCCGCGCCCCTTTAACCGCCCACGTATGATCAATCAGGCCTTCCTCGAGCTGGTCATGAATTGTTCGATGCCGAATTTGTTGACGCATTTCAACAAACTCATCAAATGTGGTTGGATTCTAATGTGGAAGTTGGATAGGATCATCAATGTTCTCAAATTCTAGACCTCTAGCAGCATCTTCACCCTCATCCTCCACCTATTCATGATCACACATGTTATCATCTCCCACAAGTCTCTGAATTGCATTATTTAACAGGCCCACGAACAACTGTAAAAACAGGGTCGGAGCACAACATATGCCCTCTCCACATCCTTTCTAACTCCTTTTTGTCTTTGGGCAAAGTGAGCTCTTTTCTAACCAACTAGCTCAGAGATGGTCTTGACGAAGATAGCCCACGGAGAATAGATATCGCCAACTAGATAGTATCACATGTTGTACCGATGCCCGTTTATAGTATAGTTGCAAGGAGGAGGTTGTACTTCGGTCAACCTAGCAAACAATGGAAACCATTGCAGTACATTGATGTTATTGTGAGACCCGGGCATGCCAAATCCAGAGGTCATGTGATGCAACTGCTTCAGGAATAATGTTGGGCTTCTTAACATGATCCTGATATTGCCCTTGTAGATTTCTTGGGCAATTCTTCCATCTCCGGTGCATATCTCACGTAGATGATCAATTAAGACATAATTTCAAATGGAAAACACTCTTGTTTTTTGCAAATTGCTGAATAATTGTTATCATTTATAGAATCTTGGATAATTATATGCACATTACACTTTTGTCATTAGTATGATTCTGGAAGTTGTAGGAATAAAGAAATGTAGAATTGATGGCAATGAGTAGAGTATAGTGCAGGTACAATAATCTCATACATGTTTCTCATGGTCACAAAACTATACTCATACCCTACCCGTCGGGTAAATATCCATGCCTATGCTCCCGTCGTGCACCATGGGTACCCATCGGGCTAATCAAAAGAACATTGAAGGGTGATTGACGTAACTGCTAGTTCTATGTGTGATGGATGCTCTAGCCACTGAGAGGTAAAGATGATTGGGTAACACATGTGAACCATCAGTAAGATAATCGAAGTAGGATATGGGTAATACCCATGGGCACAAAATCATACCCGTGCCCTACCAATGACTAATTGTGTGGCGTTTGGGCACTACCTGTGGGCATGGAAATGTGCTCATACCCTACCCAGGCTAGTGGGTAAAATTGGCATCCTTAATTGCAAAGCCATGCCATTATTAATCCAAGTACGACTGAGTACCAAAGGAATTTCTTTAAAAAATCCTCCAAATTCCTTAAAACAGTTCCCTAAATCGGAGTGTGATAAATAGATAAACATTGAGGGTGCATAAACTCAACAAATCTCACTAAAGTGGCCAGCAAACATGCATATATGTATCTTCCATAAACCACGAACTAATTCAGCTTTTCGCCCAGGATATCTTAAGCAGAACGTGGAGATCGACCAAGCGAAAGTACCGTTTGGAAATGCACCCAACCAAATCAAACATCTGGATCATGGAAATAAAAAAGGGCAATAATCTGTATCGCCGCAAGTGTATGAGCATCTTTCATATTTTTTCTTATATAAACGAAGGGAATTTGGATCCATGAAGGTGTCTCTTCAAGATTTTTTTTGGGGGGGGGGGGGGGGGGGGGGGGGTAAGTGCCTCCTCAAGAGGTGGATGTAAGACAGTACGAAGTGGACGGATTAGCTATAAATAAAAAGTATTTTTTTTCAATTTCAATATAAATACTAGTTCTACTTCACCATACCTGAATTTCAACTTATGCAATGAAACGGCGTCTGAAGTACTAATGTTTGTTTATTTATTAGCGTTGGAAGAGTTGACAAAGTCTAAACCTATGACTAAGAACCCATGTTCCATCGCCCTTATTTTGCGGGAAGAAAGAAATTTGCCATAATTCCCATATACTCCCTCCGTTCCTAAATATTTGTCTTTTTAGGATTTCAAATGGACTATCATATACGGATGTATATAGACACATTTTAGAGTGTAGATTCACTCATTTTGCTTCGTATGTAGTCACTTATTGAAATCTCTAGAAAGACAAATATTTAGGAACGGAGGGAGTAGTAACAATTTAAGCCCGAGTGCACCCACAGAGTGGCTGAGGGACATCACAGAATCTGTAAGCGTTTTGGTCGCAGGCTACTCTGCCTTAACGGAATGCATGGTGTTCCTGTAAATTGAAAAAAAAAATTAACTACTGCTCATTGTCATACAAATCATGTACGGAGTACAAGTCTAGTCTCCCGCAAAATAAAAGAAAAGGGACAAGTCTAGTGATCACAATGTGCGGGTTATTGTTGATAATCACATCCGTGAGGAACCATCAGAAACAGGCTCCTTCGAACGGATCTCATTGTAGGTTGCAATGGAAATCCTCGTGTGTATATTTCATATTTCAGAACATCTCTCAGGAGCAACATACATTGTAATGTGATACCAGAAAATGCTATTGCCGCTATAATACAACTAGCTTATCCGTATATGGTTGGTATAAACTACCACCCGATGGTTCCCATACAATGTACTGATGCTGTCGCTTGGTTAATTCTCCGAATCATTAGCTACTATGGCAATTGTCAAAAGAAGTTGGAGAAGGCTGTCTTGCCAAATCGCACCTTCTTCCATCTGCTCTTGAACAGGTACGGATGGAGACCCAATACGTGCTCAGGCATGAAGTCATGCCGTGTTAATATGCCAACAACAGGTGCCCTCTGCATTCAGACAGTAAACGGTCCGAAATTAATCAATGGTAACCATGAGAACAAAATCTATACTGTTTCAAGTACCGAGTTCTTATGCATGCTGTATAAAAGATAATTATACTACGTAGTAGCAAAGGGATTCATACGCGCTTTCTTGATCTGTATGACTAATCATCATGGTTACTCTCGATACTAATCAACAATCATGATTATAAACAACTTGCCAGCAAAACACATGACGGTTGCAACATACGAGCATGCGAACGGAATAAGAATGAATCACAAATTTAAGAAGTAATCCTTGAAAATCTTAACATTTGAGATAATTTCAGATGTAAAAAGAACAGCTCACCTTGGAAGTTTTTGGAAGAACCAAAAGGTGTCTTAATCCAACTTCACGAAAAAGTATAAGAGCTTTAGCCAAGGACATGGTCTCAACCACAGTGTAAGGGGATGTGTTTGTGAAAGGATGCAAGTCTACAAACATTTCCAGTTCTTCTGCAGTCAATTCAATGTCCTCAATTCTGTCATGCTTTCCCGAACCACGTTTAGCAAAATCCTCAGGTGAGAAATGCTTTGAAGCATCTGATGCTGAAGCTGTGGAACTACTGATGAACTCTTTCTTCCTCAACAGAACAAGCAGGTGCGACCGAAGAACTAGACCATATAACAGAGGAGTATCTGAAAACGGTGGCTCATCAACGACAGGGAAACCATTATGACCGGTTGCCTTCAAGGTATCCACAATACGGCCAACCTTCTCTATGCCATTGAATGTCTGTAGAGGGCCAGTTACAACATCACTAACTGACAGTTGTCGCATGTAGGGTTCAGCATGCCCTTCAAGAAAAGGAAAACCCTTCAATTTAACAAGCAGATCATAGACGTTTGCATTAAAAGCATCTGCCACTGTCTTTGATATGATAAGGACCAGCATAACCAGAGGAAGCATCAGCAGATTATTTGTCAGTTCTAGGATGACAACACAGACTGAGACAGTCATTCTCATCGATCCACCTAGAAGGGCAGCAGAACCAAGAACCGCAAAAAGACCATGATCCAAAGTTGATTGCGACCCAATCAGCATGCCAACCAGACGACCGTAAGCTGCACCAGTTAAAATAACTGGTACGAAAAGGCCAGATGGTAAGGCGAGGCCATAGCTGAAAATGCCCAGAAAATATGATGCAATAAAGAACACAAGGATCGAGGTGATATGGAACTCATGGTCAGTGCCGTTACTGTAGAGGTTTCTAATGGTGTCATCGTTGGTGTTAAAGAACAGGCTAGCCAAGTCATTGTAGTTATGCATTGGACACTGGAACTTCTTGAAATTTCCAGATCTCCCTATTGATGGACAAGCTTCTCTTGAGTCAGCTGGGCAAGGTTTGCAAGCTGCAAGCCATGGCAAGCCAAAGAGGCAACATGAAGTACAGACGGAGACTGTTGCAGCCAGGAGTAGTCTGTAAGTTCGACCTTTCCTGAGAGTAAATTGAACAGGTTGGAAATGAAGTTAAGCTGGGGCAAATGTTTTCACTTCGAATGGAGAAACAATTCTAATTGACAACTGCAATTAAGTATCTACAAAAATTAGCAGTAAGTGTGCATTACCATTGTTATGGACAGTTTTGAACTTTTAATTAACCGGTTCTCAACATTGATAGGAGATAATATTTCAGGGAAGTGATGTATTCAAGATTACTAAAACTTTACCAAATAGAATGCCCGCAGTTAAAAATTATGGGAGTAAAGACCAGTAACATTAAGCCAATATCAGTACATACTCGTTGATAACATTGTAGAGACGAAGAACCTTGTCAAGGAAGAAGTTGTACAAGCTCCCCAGTACTCCTCCAAAAACTGCTAGAGTGATTACCGGAGGTAAATCAATCACATGATAGTTGACATAGCCCGAAGTCACATCAAACATTATAAGACCGCCTTTCCCGAACAAGCCACACCGGCCTCTTTTACAGATGTCTATTAATGCCCTAAGCACAACGGCAACAACTGCCGTTGTGAAGAAAGCTCGCCAGAGTAGGGCACTCCTCCATCTGCAAAGACAACAAAAAGGATGGTCCACAAGTATTTTATTCATTGCAAAATTTTGTATACAGGTACCATTTTGCAGAAGCCCTTACATAAATATTTTCATTTCAAAGGATATGCTTAAAGGACAAATATATTGCACCCTACTGCCCTTCACTGCATCAATGATAATTTCTAGCAAGAATGGTCAGATAGGTAGGGTGATGGTTCAAGATTTCAGATGATCACAATAAGAAAATATGATAATCCCAACTTAAGGAGAAAACGTGAGAATAAGGAGAAACTCGTTTTGATATCAGGTGACACATGATAAAAAAGCATCATTTTTTATGGGATTGCGTAAGTCTAAAGTTTTGCCACTAGGTGGAGCAATCTTCTCCTCACTTACAAACATATAAACTTCAAAGCCAGCAAGTCACTAACTTGAGGCATGTATTGGAGCATCGAGTGTGCCACCTTAATTAAGCATAAACCTACAGAAAACTATATGTAGGCAAAACAAATTCCTGCATTTCTCAAATGTGGAGGAAATGTTCTTCTCTCAATGAATAAATAATGAAATTAAGACAATCAATCGAGGAAAGTCCAAATATTTATAATCATGGGGAAGTTTTTACCGTGAAGACACTGTTTCCAGAGCAAAAAGAACTCCGGCGACTGGAGCCCTGAAAGCACCAGCAATACCAGCACCAGCACCACAAGTGACAAGGTCCCTCCGATCCCTATCATTCTTGAAGTGCCTTAGCCATTTACATGTCATGCGATATTTACGCGAGCCACCTTGCCCAAGTATTGATGCAATGCATGCACCTGTGTGTACCAGAGGACCAGCTTTTCCCACATGCAGTGATGATGATACTGCAGCAATGCATCCCACAACCTGTTCAGAAACCAGAAGATATTTGAAATTCAGGTATATTCATGAAAACAGGAACGAGCAGAGGCAATTTGGTCTGCACAAAAAGATAAAGGGAAAGCGTAGTGACCATAATGGCATTACAACAGCACATGTCTTTCCTACATCTTTTATGTATACGAACTGTTGTATGGGTAACAAAATACCATAGCATATTTCTGTTGACATAATTTCCTACCCCATACAGATCTGATCAAGTCCAACACTCCCACTTGCGTAAATCATCGCTCATGTGATGTGTTGATTAAAAGCAGAATAATCATGAACAAGCAGAAGTACTGCAGACCCCACTACAATGTCTGACAAGTAGATTAGAAGTATCTCTGCTACAATACTAACCCCAGATGACAGGCCGAGAAACCAATCAAGCAGTCCATTGCTTTAAGTTAAGCCAAGTGTGAGCTAGTAGTGAGTGCCAAGTGCCAGCCATCATGAATGCAAAGGCACATCATCATACCAATTATTCATGCCATGAAAGAACAGGGATGAAAGCGAAAGGAATTTACTAGTCTACCTTCACCACCAGAGTCTTGAAACAGAAAATGTTGGGTGCGTCGACGCCGTTCAAGTAGGCCTTCACCTCCGGGATGCCGGAGCCGGCCGCCGCGGGCGCCACGTACATCGTCAGCACCGTGGCGAACATTGTGAGCAGGAAATTCGAAAACAGGAAGACCAGAAACGCCGATTCAAACCTGACGGGATCAATCAATTTTGAGTCAGCACTGAAAGTCAAGTCGATATCCACACCTACTAAATCGCAGTCAGTTCAGTTCAACGGAAAGGCTCCGGCGTCCAGTGAAACACTGCTGGTTACCTGCGCGCGAACATGCGGTTGGAGGTGACGACGAACTTGGCGCCGGCGACGTTCTCGACGCCGAGGTTGGCGACGAAGGCGGCGGCGGCGGTGAGCGCGCCGACAAGGAAGCAGAGCGCCCACTTGAGCGCGAAGTAGCGCAGGATGTGGCCCCGCCCCTGCGCCCGCCAGTCCTGCTTGAACACGTCGTTCTCGATCAGCCTGCAAGCAGCCCAGCCCCGCGCCGACAGAGTCAACAGTTGACGCTGATTGGAACCAAGCCAGCGGAATTGCCGGAGAGATTGGGGGGCTTGCGCTTACTCGTAGTCGAGGCTCTCGATGGGGCAGAAGTCGGTGCCGACGAGCGCGACCTGGGAGGTGGCGTTGGACTGCAGCTGGCCGCCGAGGAGGAACCTGCGCCGGTTCCGCCGCTGCTCCTCGTCGCCGGAGCCGTCTTCGCCTCCCGGCCCCGCCCCCGCCCCCGCCGCCGCGCCGTCCTGGAAGAAGAAGGAGGAGCTGTAGGAGATGAGAGGGGCCTCGATGTCGGCCTCCGGATCCGCCGCGCCGCCCGCGGCCCCGGCGCCCGCCTGTTCCCTCGGAGCCATCGCCGCCGATCCGCTCCGCCCCGCTGCCGCCGCGACACACGCGACGCACGAGGAAACAGGGGAGTGGTGCTCGCTTGGCTCCGCTCTGCTCTCGGCGAGTCCAAGTGCCGACGACACAGATTCCCCGGGACAGCGAGACCCTTGTTAACCGCTGGGAGGCTGCCGGGTGGGGCCAAGGGACGGGCGGGTCCCGCGTGGACGTGACAGTGGTTGGGCACGCTTGCACTTCCGGGAAGTTGGGCTCGGAAAACGGTTGGCTGGTCGGGGGCTACGAAGGGTATAGTAAACGAAACGCTTGTGGACAAGGGGTTCAACATCGATTGGATCTATTTCAGAAAAAAAAACACAACATCGATTGGATCTGATTCCCGTGGGCGATGTGTCTACTATGATACTTTGTGTGGATGTGTCTTGTGTAGTGTAGGAGAGTTGTGTTTGATTCATGGGACGATTCCTTTGTGGAGTGCAATTTTCTAATGAGTCTTTTGTTTCAAGTGCTGGTGTGCTCCCGTAATAAAAGAAAGGTGTTGATGTGCTACGGCGACAAATTTAGCGAGCTTTTACGTAAGAAACTAGTTCTGCTGGATCTTTGGATACGGTGTCGTTTTCGCATGCGCAATCCTAACTTAAAGTCACAGTTATTGCTTGAATGGGATTTTTTTTGTTAATTTTTTTATTTTACTTTTTGAGGTTTTCACAGGTAGACATGTGTTCAAATGCTAAAAGTACACGTGTAGATGTTCGAGTTGTTTAGTACTCCCTCCATTCCAAAATATAAGGTGTATTAGTTTTCCCAAAAGTCAATCAAGTGTTTGTTTGACCAAGTTTTTAGAAAAACAACAATAGTACGAAATTTGTATCACTAGATCCATCATGAAAAGTATTTCCACATTTTATTTATTTCGTATTACATATATTGCTATCTTGTTCTATAATCTTGGTCAAACATACATAAGTTTGACTTGCACGGAGACCTATACACCTTATATTCAGCTGAGAAAAAAAATTAATCTTATATGAGGGGGGGGGGGAGGTCAATTTCACAACATTCTTTTATTATAAGATTCACACTTGATGATACTCGTAAATCACCCTAGTGCCCGTATCCGAGGTAAAATAGTTTGTAACAACTAATTGTTAGCAATTTCAGCCTAGAGACATTACTGACATTTTAGAACACAACTTATACATCAATCTTAGATTGCTGCAGCTGCAGCTGCAAATAACTGAGCAAGTGATTTTACACATAGTTGATTCTGACTGAACAAGTGATTCTGCACATAGCATATTCTGTCGGCAGTTTCCCGTAATCTAATCTTGCGAAATCTGCTGGCCCTAGTTTTGAAGTGGGGGTGTTTATTGCTAATTCTGTACTAGAATGCTTACTATGGATAAACCTACAAGTTTAAATAGGAACCAAAGTTAATATTTATAGTGCTTCTAATTCTGAAGATAATTATGATTTCAGTTAGGTCATGTTTTGGGTTATAAAGATTACCCATTTTTATCGATCGTGATTTTTAACATAACTAGAAGAGTCAGGGATCTAATTAAAGTTAGGAAATGTTCTAATGGACATACCTCTTAAATTCAATCACTGAACACTGTGGTATGATAAAAATTGGCTTTGGCTGGGATAAGTTTTTGTTATATGATAGAAATTGGCTTTGGCTGGGATAAATTTTTGTTATATGATAGAAATTGGCTTTGGCTGGGATAAGTTTTGTTATTCTAACAACTAAGCCAATACCTTTTTTAAAAAACATGATAGGATCTTAGTAACTACTCTCTCTCTCTCTCTAAAGAAATATAAGAGCGTTTAGATCATCCTTTACCTCCTGCGAAGACCCTAGTCGAGATGTCTCTAACCATGTTGTTCTCTTATTAGATGAGGGTGATATTCATCTAGTGATTCAAACTAAATCCTTTTCGTCTTGAGTTGTGTTGATCCCCAGAGTTGACCCGAGAGATCAGATCTAGCCCATATCATTTTTAAAATTTGGCTTTAAAAAGAAGTAAAAGACTTTTAAATACTTGGCATAATTGTTTTTCTAATACCGTAGAGTTCCTAAGGGGTGGAGTCACAATATAGAAGAAGAATATAAAAGGTCTAAACATGTTATATGTGAAATGCTTTACTGTCACTTCGAGTAGAATTTTCTTCTGAGTTTGTTGCTACTATTTCATGGAATTTGTGGATACATATCAAGCATTCAAAATATTTGTCCCGAGGATCTAACTAATGTGATACTTTTTGTTTGGTACTTTTTGAACTCCTAGGCAACTTTGCAGAAAGTCGCTCTACATCTAGGGTCAAATAGGTTGACTCAGGTGGCACTCTATGATCTTATCAATTTGAGCCTCGGCGATGTGGTCAAAGACCAAAAAACCATGCTTAATTATATTGTCTTGTGTTTCTTCCTGTGTAATGGTAGTAGAGTTCATTCCGATATAAAGTTCTCCTACATCGTGTTGTAATCTTTGTACTGGAATTAACTAGCTTACATTCTGTATTTTGTACAATAAAGAGAACTTTGGTTTCTGGCAAAAAAAAGAACTTTATTGACTCAAAAGCTCGGATCAAACCTAATGGATGTGCAACAAAGGTTCAGGCTTCTGTTAGCAGTTTGCATATGTTATGGCGTTGTTGCGATGATTAGGGAGTATTTGCCTGCATTTTGCCGCGGTTTCTTCATTGTTCATCCCTTTTCTGCTGTAGCTAACAGCTATGGTTTCATAAAGAATCTAAGAAGGCCTTGTTTGGTTCAATTTGTTATGCTTTCTGTAAGGCTGAAGTTTGTAGTGCCGAAGGTTTTCTATTAATACAGAAAGGAGGGAAAACCCCCTCTTGCAAAATTGACGCATCAAATTGACAAAAAATAAAAATTCAAACACGGATACTTCATTTCCTAAGACATGCAGGGGGTGAGTGGTGTGGTGTTTGAAACCACCCACTTTCACCTTTTCTCAAAGAAAAACATAGAATTCCTAAAAAAAAAAAGTTGTAGACAAAAGATCAAGAATCCGTACCGCCAAAAACTCAAAAAAAAAAACTAGCGGCACGGCAAAGCAAGCACCGTGATCAGGAGAACACGTGCATGCTGAAAACGCTCAGAGAGGTAAACACATCGACTTCTTCGACCAATGTACATCAAAAAGATTGGCAACAGGGCGAGTGATTCTTACCCGAGGAACGTCGACACATATATGCTCGTCGGCCACGGCCGGAACGGCAGGAGCAACGCCGCCGGGCAAGGCCGTCGTGGCGGGTAGGTCGCCGGCTGGTCCTGCCGCCGTCGACATGGACGCAGGTGCTCTGCATAAGAGAAACGCAAGGAAATGCTCTGTCACCGCCAAGTTCAGAAATCAGAAGAACCAGAGCAGCACCGTCCCAAGTTATTGGAGACGGAGGTTGAAGGAGAGGAGCCATACGTACCACCAGGGTGGACACACACACGTAAACGTACTATGGAGCTCAGGCGTTGAAACCAGCTGCCCGTCGCCACGGCCGGATTTGTACCCCGTCGTAGCAACTAAACGGATGGGACAAAAGGGCATCCATCGGACAGTGACACTCTCGACAGCTGACGGGAACGGAGCGGAGAAGCTGTAACGCAATTTACGCAAGCCAACAACCGGGGCATCAGGGCAAGGGAACGGAGCCGGCCTCGGCGACATCGCTGTTCTCTGGGCCGATCGACCGCAGCGGGGCCAATCGAACGCACGTACGGCAAATGGAGAGGCTGTCGTGCCGGCCTCTTTGGAGCTTCTCTTTTTTTGGGAATGCCACGAGCTTTGCTGACAGCGACGTTTGACGCGGGTGCTGCAAATGTCGGGAAGCAGCCGGCGGCAGCGGGGAGCGCTGGAATGGACAGCCCCGGCGGCGCGAGGGCAGCCGGCCGCGTGGCGCGAGAGCAGCCAACCGCGGCTGGGCCAGGGCAACCGTCGGCGGCGACGTGGGACGGTGGGAGCAAACGGCGGCGGTGTGAGGATACCCGGCAGCCCGTTTGTGAGGGCATCTAGTGCTGCAGCGGCGCGAGGGCATCAAGCAGTGGCAGTTGGCGGCCGCGGTGGAGCAATCAGCGGCGGCGTGAGGAAACTGAGGGCATCCAGCAGCCCATCTGCGAGGGCATCAACAGGCGCAGGCCGGTAGTGAAAATAGCCCGGCATCCATGGATGAGGATTTGTGGCTCTTCGGTGCCACACACTTCTATATGAATATAGTATTAAAAAATATCAGAAATTTTCAAAAATTTCTAGAATTTTAGGATATTAAACCTGGGTGCCCATTGTACACCCATGTTCAATTTCATGAAAAATGGGTGCCCATGGTAATCTTGGTAAAAAGAGTTAAAAAATTCTTATGTATAGAAAAAACTATTTGGATGGATCGCATCACAGACCGTATTTTCTTCGTCATAGATACCACCGGCATCCATTTCACACCAAATTGAACACATGTGTACAATGGGCACCTAGGTATGATATCCCAAAATTTCATACTTTTTGAAATTCCTTAATTTTTCAATGCTATATACATATAGGGGTGTGTGGCACCTGAGTGCTCCAATGCATTTCCCAGTATCCATAATAAATCATACATAATTCTAGAAAGAAAACATAATTCCCACTTCTTCTTTTGAAACAGAGGCCTTATATTAACGGAAATGTTAAAAACCCGATGTCGGATTTTTAAGCATGACAAATCTGCTGTTCGAGATGACAAATTATGTTATCATGATCATAGTATTTTTCTTTAAGTAATATGCCAAATCCTGACAAAAAATATAATTTTGATCTAGTGTTCATGAGCACATCACCATAGGCTGGTAGCGTAATCTAGGTACGCCCCTCATTATCAGACAGAGATACGAACAGACACAATCCAAAAGATTGGTTGCGGGAACTGAGTGTATCTCAGATTGTTAGGTTTCTTGTGGTGGAATGGAACCAACCCATCAGAATTAAAGTCCTAGACTTGAGACTAGTGATCGCATTTTCTTTGATTTATTTCAGAGATTATGTTTATTAGGTGAGAGGAGACGTTTCCGTGGACTACAATGACTTCGTCAATGCCAAGATGTAGTGACGACTCAGTATTTTAGAGGTGTTTGTAGGGATATGATGTGCGTGCGTGCATTCATAGGGATGAGTACATGTATGCATTTGTGCGCACCAGTATTGTACTATGTTAAAAAAATTGGTTGCTCGTCTTAAGTTTTGAGGTGGGTGATTTATCCAGGTTATGTTGTCTCTAGTGATAGGTTGAATTATTTGTTTCTGAATGTGACAGCTTATTAGTGCTATGTGTTGCTTGATTAGCCATTTGATACACACAAATATTTGTTGGAGGAGGCTGTCGGTCCTATCCTCGAGCACCCGGACAAGGGCGTCCTATATCCTCTTCACCTGCACCCCTGGCTGAGAGGTTTTGGGCCACAGTTGGTGCTTGGCGGGTGACATCTCTGATACATTCACGTAAGACTCCGCACCCGCACACTTGGAAATTATAGGACGTGTTTGGTTGTTCACATCGATTTTGTTTCCCCTTGCACAAGTGCCTGGTAGAGCCTGACTTAGTTAATACAACCTTCGAACCATGTTGTGTATTTTATTTAGTTGCCCACAAAGTCCAGGCTACATGAGAGTAGAAACAGAAGCATGTCGTTTTGGTTGCTAGTTTGTGCTTCCCAGATGTAACATGCGGTCGTTTGGTTAAGTGCAAGACATGCGGTGTGGTAACCTCTTCTACAAGTGGCGAGTTTATCAGCACACATAGTCATAGGAATAATATAGTGACGACAACAGTGAAGAACAAAGATTAAACCACATCGAACAAGCATACGCATAATAGTGGCACACGTACAATCATACACATTAACCACATTCATACGAAGTTTAGTCGCACACACCAATGGAGATAGATTAGAAAATCCCTCACTCATCGACCATGGCAAGGGCTTGATTGTGATCATCACACTTGATCGCCACCTCTGCACAGGAACGACCGAAGATGGTGACCCTGGAAGCATCCTGAGCCAGGACCTTTAAGGTTAGGAAGTACCCGACCTGCAATTGGTGAGCTATGGCAAAGCAGGAGCACCATTAATCCATGGCAAACCTTCCATTGACATCCTAGAGCCTGGCCTACCAGTTGCATCTAGTGTTCGCCTTCAGAATGCTATACAGTGGGATGGTGCCCGGGTGCTACCGAAAGGTATCGAGGATTGGAAGTAAATCAAAACCAGGTGCTTAGAGCACCTTGCAGAATTGGGTTGGAGATACTTCCGCATGGAAGTGGCCAACCTTCATAGGCCTCTCCCGGTGTCTCTTGGAGTCACTGACTTCTCTTGCATCCTTGGAGACATGAGGGTAGACGGCCATGTGGCGCCGGAGCAGCCAACCATAGTGGGCCATGACAATCATCGACGGAGACGTGGGACAGTGGGAACAAACGGTGGCGAAACGAGGACATCTAGCAGCTCGTTTGTGAGGGCATCTAGAGCTGCAACGGTGCGAGGGCATCAAGGAGCGGCCGCGGTGGAGCAGTCAGCGACGGGACGAGTATATATTTTAGAAGAACAGGGAGGGCTCCCCAATTTCGTTAACTCGAATGAAACCCATACATTGTAGCAGTTCAATAGCTCCCAAAACAGGTAGCAAATCAAACGCCCATCGACTTACAGTTTTCGATAGAATCCTAAAGAGTACTACGATAGAAGCACTCGTAGGTGCATTTCTAGAAGCTATTTTATGAAGGTAACCACATCCGATTTTTTTTTGCGAAGAGACTGCCACATTGCCGAAAGTGAATGCCTCGTCTTTAGGGGAGGGGCAGCTGATGGCTGCGAAGATCAGCTAACTTCAATCAGTAATGCCGGGCTTGACACTGTATCAGTCTCAAGCATCTTCATCCCAGGGGTCTCGCATGTTCCACCAATCTTGAAATTGTCCCATGCTCCAGGTAGAGCATCATAGCTTAGACACTTGCCAACCGAAGTGGCCTTGTCAGGTGACCAACCAGAAAGAGGACAAAAGTCTCTGACTGAGTTTTCTTGTCCCTAGAGAGAACCATCCAATTCCCGGCCGTGGCCTGAATGTTCCCAACCACCTATTTTACATTCATCCATGCAGTGTTATTAAAGATCATGGAGTTTCTAAACTTCCATAAACACCACATGGAGGTAGCACAAGCAACATTAAGTGCATAATTATTTTTGTTAGATATCTAAAATCTAGAAATAGATAAATAATCGGCCCCTAAGGAGGTGCCAAAGTGTTCACTAACCAAACCCCAGATGTACTTAGCTACCACACATTCAAAGGATAGGCGATGGATAGATTCATCAGAAGAACAAAAGACACAATCAAATGGTTTAATGATGTGTCTTTTCCTAAGATTAACTCTGGTCATAATCTTGTTATCTGAGATGAGCCAAATGAAAATGTGGATCTTAGGTGACACAATTAACTTCCAAACAACAGGAATAAAGACTGGTTGTACCCCACTAAAATTGATCACATGATATAATTAACTACTAGAGTATTTCCCTTTGCTCAAGTTGCCAAATATGAGAATCAATATTATCAAACAAGAGTAATTGACTTAACAATCTCTACCAGCTGATACCAATATTTCGTAATTTTGTCATTAAACACTCTTATCAAAGTGAGTTTGACCTGTTCACCATCCCACGCCTCACTTATCGTTTTGGAGGTCTAGTTGCATATAGAATACAGAGACCAAAACTGCATATATAGTCGGGAGGGTGATGTACCGAACCAAGTGTCTTCCTAGAACCTAACGTGTTTACCATTTCCCACCAGCAGCTAAATTTAATGGCCTAAACTATACTCATCACTCCCTTCAAGAATCTAGTGGCATCGAGAGTAGAGCTGTTAAAAATGTTAGGCCTATGGGTATTATACTTAAAATCTACTATACTCTTCCATATTTTGCCTCCCCCTTGGGTGTATCTCTGCACCCAAGTCCCTAGCAAACATAGGTTTAGTTCCTAGAGGTTGGCAATCCCAAGGCCCCAAAAAATTTTCTTCATGCACACGAACCTCCAATTTGCTAGGTGAAGTTTTCTTGCCCCTTAATACGTCTCCAACGTATCTATAATTTTTGATTGCCCCATGCTATATTATCTACTGTTTTGGACATTATTGGGCTTTATTATCCACTTTTATATTATTTTTGGGACTAACCTATTAACCGGAGGCCCAGCCCATAATTGTTGTTTTTGCCTATTTTAGGATTTCGAAGAAAAGAAATATCAAACGGAGTCCAAACGGAATGAAACCTTCAGGAACATGATTTTCTCATCGAACAACTCAGGAGACTTGGACCCTACGTCAAGACACATAACAGGAGGCCACGAGGTAGGGGGCGCGCCTACCCCCCCCCCCAGGCACACCCTCCACCCTCGTGGGCCCCTTGTTGCTCGACCGACGTACTTCTTCCTCCTATATATACCCACGTACCCCCAAACGATCAGATACGGAGCCAAAACCCTAATTCCACCGCCGTAACTTTCTGTATCCATGAGATCCCATCTTGGGGCCTATTCCGGAGCTCCGCCGGAGGGGGCATTGATCACGGAGGGCTTCTACATCAACACCATAGCCTCTCCGATGAAGTGTGAGTAGTTTACTTCAGACTTACGGGTCCATAGTTAGTAGCTAGATGGCTTTTTCTCTCTTTTTGGATCTCAATACAATGTTCTCCCCCTCTCTTGTGGAGATCTATTCGATGTAATCTTCTTTTTGCGGTGTGTTTATTGAGACCGATGAATTGTGGGTTTATGATCAAGTCTATCTATGAATAATATTTGAATCTTCTCTGAATTCTTTTATGTATGCTTGGTTATCTTTGCAAGTCTCTTCGAATTATCAGTTTGGTTTGGCCTACTAGATTGATCTTTCTTACAATGGGATAAGTGCTTAGCTTTGGGTTCAATCTTGCGGTGTCCTTTCCCGGTGACAGTAAGGGCAGCAAGGCACGTATTGTATTTTTGCCATCGAGGATAACAAGATGGGGTTTTCTTCATATTGTATGAGTCTATCCCTCTACATCATGTCATCTTGCTTAAGGTGTTACTCTGTTTTTAACTTAATACTCTAGATGCATGCTGGATAGCGGTCGATGAGTGGAGTAATAGTAGTAGATGCAGGCAGGAGTCGGTCTACTTGTCTCGGACGTGATGTCTATATACATGATCATATGTAGATATTCTCATAACTATGCTCAATTCTGTCAATTGCTCAACAGTAATTTGTTCACCCACCGTAGAATACTTATGCTCTCGAGAGAAGCCACTAGTGAAACCTATGGCCCCCGGGTCTATCTTTATCATATCAACCTCCTACTACTTTGCTATTTACTTTGCCTTTATTTTACTTTGCATATTTATCATAAAAATACCAAAAATATTATCTTATCATATCTATCAGATCTCACTCTCGTAAGTGGCCCTATAGGGATTGACATCCCCTATTTGCGTTGGTTGCGAGGATTTATTTGTTTTGTGCAGGTGCGAGGGACTCACGCGTAGCCTCCTACTGGAATGATACCTTGGTTCTCAAAAACTGAGGGAAATACTTACGCTACTCTGCTGCATCATCTCTTCCTCTTCGGGGAAAACCAACGCAGTGCTAAAAGAGGTAACAAGAAGGATTTCTGGCGCCATTGTCGGGGAGGTCTACGCAAAAGTCAACATACCATGTACCCATCACATACCCTTATCTCCCGCATTACATTATTTGCCATTTGCCTCTCGTTTTCCTCTCCCCCACTTCACCTTTGCCGTTTTATTTGCCCTCTCTCTCTATCCTCCCTCTATTTTCCTCTTTTTGCACACTTGCTTTTTGTTTGCTTGTGTGTTAGTTTGCTTGCTTGTCACGATGGCTCTATCTAAATTTGGTGACCTTCACCTTAAAAGGTTAGAAGAAATCGAAAATAATGTTAGGAGTTTCATGGTTTTGCAATTTGAACATAATAGTTTCTTCAGAAACGAGCTTAAAGAACAGAAAAGTTTTATGAGTTTTATGAATAAAGAGCTCGATGATATGTCTAAAGAATTTGATGGTTTAAGATCCCAACTTGCTCATCTTGAGAAATTAACTGTTGAAATTTCGGATAAGCAGGCTACCCTAGTTAATAAGATGGCCACTAAATCGAGTTGCTATGAAAACAATGATGAAGATCTAAAAGTTATTGATGTGTCCCCTATTAAATCTTTGTTTTGCAATATGAATCTTGATAATGATAGGACTGAATATGATCCACCTTTACCTAGAAGGCGTTCCAAGAATTCTGAATCTTTTGATCTTGATGCTAAATTTGATAAAAGTGGGATTGAATAAATTAAAACCCTAGATGTTGCTAAACCCACTATTATGGATTTCAAGGAATTTAACTATGAAAATTGCTCTTTGATTGATTGTATTTACTTGTTGCAATCCATGCTAAATTCTCCTCACGCTTATAGTCAAAATAAAGCGTTTACTAAACATATCGTTGATGCCTTGATGCAATCTTATGAAGAAAAACTTGAATTGGAAGTTTCTATCCCTAGAAAACTTTATGATGAGTGGGAACCAACTATTAAAATTAAAATTAAAGATCATGAATGCTATGCTTTATGTGATTTGGGTGCTAGTGTTTCCACGATTCCAAATACTTTGTGTGATTTGTTAGGTTTCTGTGATTTTGATGATTGCTCTCTAAACTTGCACCTTGCGGATTCCACTATTAAGAAACCTATGGGAAGAATTAATGATGTTCTTATTGTTGCAAATAGAAATTATGTGCCCGTAGATTTTATCGTTCTTGACATAGATTGCAATCCTTCATATCCTATTATTCTTGGTAGACCTTTCCTTAGAACGATTGGTGCAATTATTGATATGAAGGAAGGAAATATTAGATTCCAATTTCCATTAAGGAAAGGCATGGAACACTTTCCTAGAAAGAAAATTAAATTACATTATGGATCTATTATGAGAGCCACTTATGGATTGCCTACCAAAGATGGCAATACCTAGATCTATTTTGCTTGTTATGCCTAGCTAGGGGCGTTAAACGATAGCGCTTGTTGGGAGGCAACCCAATTTTATTTTTATTCCTTGCTTTTTTCTCCTGTTTAGTAATAAATAAATTATCTAGCCTCTGTTTTGGTTGTGTTTTTTGTGTTTAATTAGTGTTTGTGCCAAGTAGAACCGTTGGGAAGACTTGGGGAAAGTCTTGTTGAACTTGCTGTAAAAAACAGAAACTTTAGCGCTCACGAGAACTGCTGTCATTTTTATTTGGAGAGTTCTATTTAGTTAATTATTTTTGCAGATGATTAATAGATAAATTCCTCACGTCCAGCAATTTATTTTAGAATTTTTGGGGTTCCAGATCGTGCGCTAGCTACAGATTAGTACATACTGTTCTGTTTTTGACAGATTCTGTTTTTCGTGTGTTGTTTGCTTATTTTGATGAATCTATGGCTAGTAAAATAGTTTATAAACCATAGATAAGTTGGAATACAGTAGGTATAACACCCATATAAATAAATAATGAGTTCATTATAGTACCTTGAAGTGGTCTTTTGTTTTCTTTCGCTAACGGAGCTCACGAGATTTTCTACTTTAAGTTTTGTGTTGTGAAGTTTTCAAGTTTTGGGTAAAGATTTGATTGATTATGGAACAAGGAGTGGCAAGAGCCTAAGCTTGGGGATGCCCCAGAAGGCATCCCCTCTTTCGTCTAGTTCTATCGGTAACTTTACTTGGAGCTATATTTTTATTCGCCACATGATATGTGTTTTGCTTGGAGCGTATTCTATTATTTGAGTCTTTGCTTGTTAGTTTACCACAATCATCCTTGTTGTACACACCTTTTGAGAAAGCCATATATGATTTGGAATTGGTTAGAATACTCTATGTGCTTAGTTTATATCTTTTGAGTTATATAATTTTGCTCTAGTGCTTCACTTATATCTTCTAGAGCACGGTGGTGGATTTGTTTTATAGAAACTATTGATCTCTCATGCTTCACCTAGATTATTTTGATAGTCTTAATAGCATGGTAATTTTCTTAAAATCCTAATATGCTTGGTATGCAAGATTAATAATAAAAATTTCTTATGAGTGTGTTGAATACTATGATAAGTTTGATACTTGATAATTGTTTTTGAGATATGGAGATGGTGATATTAAAGTCATGCTAGTTGAGTAGTTGTGAATTTGAAAAATATTTGTGTTGAAGTTTGTGATTCCGGTAGCATGCACGTATGGTGAACCGTTATGTGATGAAATCGGAGCATGATCTATTTATTGATTGTCTTCCTTATGAGTGGCGGTCGGGGACGAGAGATGGTCTTTTCCTACCAGTCTATCCCCCTAGGAGCATGCGCACAATACTTTGCTTTGATAACTTGTATATTTTTACAATAAGTATATGAGTTCTTTATGACTAATATTGAGTCCATTGATTATACGCACTCTCACCCTTCCACCTTTGCTAGCCTCTCTAATACCGCGCACCTTTCGCCGGTATCATACACCCACCATATACCTTCCTCAAAACAGTCACCATACCTACCTATTATGGCATTTCCATAGCCATTCCGAGATATATTGCCATGCAACTTTCCACCGTTCCATTTATGACACACTCCATCATTGTCATATTGCTTAGCATGATCATGTAGTTGACATCGTATTTGTGGCAAAGCCACCATTCATAATTCTTTCATACATGTCACTCATGCATCATTGCATATCCTGGTACACCGCTGGAGGCATTCATATAGAGTCATATTTTGTTCTAAGTATCGAGTTGTAATTGTTGAGTTGTAAGAAAAATAAAAGTGTGATGATCATCATTATTAGAGCATTGTCCCAGTGAGGAAAGGATGATGGAGACTATGATTCCCCCACAAGTCGGGATGAGGCTCCGGACAAAAAATAAATAAAAGAGGCCAAAGAAGCCCAAATAAAAAAGAGAAAGAAGGCCATAAAAAAAGAGAAAGGGCCCAAATAAATAAATAAATAAATAAAAAATGAGAGAAAAAGAGAGAAGGGACAATGTTACTATCCTTTTACCACACTTGTGCTTCAAAGTAGCACCATGATCTTCAGAGTAGAGAGTCTCTCATGTTATCACTTTCATATACTAGTGGGAATTTTTTATTATAGAACTTGGCTTGTATATTCCAATGATGGGCTTCCTCAAATTTCCCTAGGTCTTCATGAGCAAGCAAGTTGGATGCACACCCACTTAGTTTCTTTTTGAGCTTTCATATACTTATAGCTCTAGTGCATCCGTTGCATGGCAATCCCTACTCACTCACATTGATATCTATTGATGGGCATCTCCATAGCCCGTTGATATGCCTAGTTGATGTGAGACTATCTTCTCCATTTTTGTCTTCTCCACAACCACCACTCTATTCCACGTATAGTGCTATATCCATGGCTCACGCTCATGTATTGCGTGAAAAATTGAAAAAGTTTTGAGAATGTCAAAAGTATGAAACAATTGCTTGGCTTGTCATCGGGGTTGTGCATGATTTAAATATTTTGTGTGGTGAAGATAGAGCATAGCCAGACTATATAATTTTGTAGGGATAACTTTCTTTAGCCATGTTATTTTGAGAAGACATAATTGCTTTGTTAGTATGCTTGAAGTATTATTATTTTTATGTCAATATGAACTTTTGTCTTGAATCTTTCGGATCTGAATATTCATACCACAATTAAGAAGGATTACATTAAAATTATGCCAAGTAGCACTTCGCATCAAAAATTCTGTTTTTATCATTTACCTACTCGAGGACGAGCAGGAATTAAGCTTGGGGATGCTTGATGTGTCTCCAACGTATCTATAATTTTTGATTGCTCCATGCTATATTATCTACTGTTTTGAACATTATTTGGCTTTATTATACACTTTTATATTATTTTTGGGACTAACCTATTAACCGGAGGCCCAACCCAGAATTGCTGTTTTTTGCCTATTTTCGGGTTTCAAAGAAAAGGAATATCAAACGGAGTCCAAACGGAATGAAACCTTCGGGAACGTGATTTTCTCATCGAATACAACTCAGGAGACTTGGACCCTACGCCAAGACACGTAACAGGAGGCCATGAGGTAGGCGGCGCGCCTACCCCCCCCCCTCCCCAGGCGCGCCCTCCACCCTCATGGGCCCCCTGTTGCTCCACCGACGAATTTCTTCCTCCTATATATACCCACGTACCCCCAAACAATCAGATACGGAGCCAAAACCCTAATTCCACCAACGTAACTTTCTGTATCCACGAGATCCCATCTTGGGGCCTATTCCGGAGCTCCGCCGGAGGGGGCATCGATCACGAAGGGTTTCTACATCAACACCATAGCCTCTCCGATGAAGTGTGAGTAGCTTACTTCAGACCTACGGGTCCATAGTTAGTAGCTAGATGGCTTCTTCTCTCTTTTTGGATCTCAATACAATGTTCTCCCCCTCTCTTGTGGAGATCTATTCGATGTAATCTTCTTTTTGCAGTGTGTTTGTTGAGATCGATGAATTTTCGGTTTATGATCAAGTCTATCTATGAATAATATTTGAATCTTCTCTGAATTCTTTTATGCATGATTGGTTGTCTTTGCAAGTCTCTTCGAATTATCAGTTTGGTTTGGCCTACTAGATCGATCTTTCTTGCAATGGGAGAAGTGCTTAGCTTTGGATTCAATCTTGCGGTGTCCTTTCCCGGTGACAGTAAGGGCAGCAAGGCACGTATTGTATTGTTGCCATCGAGTATAACAAGATGGGGTTTTCTTCATATTGCGTGAGTCTATCCCTCTACATCATGTCATCTTGCTTAAGGCGTTACTCTGTTTTTAACTTAATACTCTAGATGCATGCTGGATAGCGGTCGATGAGTGGAGTAATAGTAGTAGATGCAGGCAGGAGTCGGTCTACTTGTCTCGGACGTGATGCCTATATACATGATCATACCTAGATATTCTCATAACTATGCTCAATTCTGTCAATTGCTCAATAGTAATTTGTTCACCCACCGTAGAATACTTATGCTCTCGAGAGAAGCCACTAGTGAAACCTATGGCCCCCGGGTCTATCTTTATCATATCAACCTCCTACTACTTTGCTATTTACTTTGTCTTTATTTTACTTTGCATATTTATCATAAAAAATACCAAAAATATTATCTTATCATATCTATCAGATCTCACTCTCGTAAGTGGCCCTATAGGGATTAACAACCCCTATTTGTGTTGGTTGCGAGGATTTATTTGTTTTGTGCAGGTGCGAGGGACTCGCATGTAGCCTCCTACTGGATTGATACCTTGGTTCTCAAAAACTGAGGGAAATACTTACGCTACTTTGTTGCATCATCCCTTCCTCTTCGGGGAAAACCAACGCAGTGCTAAAAGAGGTAGCACCGCTCAAAGTCTTTCCACAAACGATGAGCCATTTGAGTATTTATCATCTCAATGGCCCATTTTGGGAATTTAAAAAGGGATTGGAGGTAGATTGGAATGCTTGCCAGGCAAGCTTGGATGAGAATCAATCTCCCTTATAGGAAAGCAATTTTCCCCTCCACCCCGTTATCCTTTTAATAATCTTATCAATGAGAGGCTGAATATCCTCCCTCATAAGCTTATCATAGTGCAAGGGAATGCCCATATATTTTATCGGGAAATTCCCCCCTTTGCAACCTAGTGATTCCATGAATTCTAAGTGTTCCTCATCAGTCATGTTTATGGGGATCAAATCACTCTTGCTATAGTTGATCCTCATTCCATATACTTCTTCAAAATAGGAAAGGGCCATTTTTAGATTTAAAGCTTTATCTAGGTCTTTCTATAAGAATAAAATAGTGTCATCAGCGTATTAAATACACATAAGCCCTTCAGGGTAAGATTGGGGCAAAGGAGAAGGGGAGACAAGGGGTCCCCCTGCCTAAGCCCTTTGCTGGTAATAAAGAAACCACTCTCGCATCCATTGATTTTCACACCAATAGAGCCTCCTCTAACTATTGATGGGATCCAAGATGGCCACTTATATCCATAACCTCCTTTTGGTAACAATTAGGTAAGGCAATCTAAATGGACAAAGTCAAATGCTTTTTCATAGTCCAATTTTAGGATAGCCCTTGCTCATTGCAAGAATGGACAGACTACAATACCTCATGTGGAGTTACTACACTCCCAAGTATAAACACGCCTTTCAAGAAAGCATATTGGGTACTCGTAATCAGCCTTTGAAGTATGATGCTGATCCTGTTGTCAAGTACTTTGGTAAAGATCTTAAAACTAGAGTTTAACAAACTAATTGGCCTAAATTTCTTCATAGAGGTGGCATCAGCCTCCTTAGGGATTAGGGTTAGTAAAGCAAAGTTGAGTCTATAAATGTCTAATTCTCCTGTATGAAAGTCTTCAAACATTCTCATCAAAACAGTTTTAACTAGGTCCTAGAAGTGCTGGTAAAATAGAAATGAAATCCCATCTGATCTTGGAGCACCATTAGCATAGGAATCAAAAACTGCCTTCCTAATTTCCTCTTCTAAAAAAGCAGCTGGAGGAGTTCATTTTCAGCATCATACACTTTTTCCTCGTCGAAGAAGAAATCAACATTAAGAGTACACCCATTTCTACTTTCACCTTTAAAGAGTTTTTTTGTAGAAATCTCCAGCTACTTTAAGAAGGGCTACAGTTTTCGTGAATGGTCCATCAGGCCATCTAGGGGTGTATAAAGGTTTTTCTCCTCTGGTTAGCTACCGCATGAAAATATGCAGTATATGTCCCCTTCCTTAATATCTCTATCCGTAGACCTTTATTCAGTTTTCACTTCCTCCCTTAGCTAGTGATTTTGCAACTCTAAATGGATTTCTCTCAACCTAACCTTTTCTTGTTCAGAGAGCTCAATACTCTCTGATTTGATATCTGATCTATTATATTCATCCATGAGACCTTTTTTGAGTTTCCTCAGGTCAACCTCAGTGTTGGCACTCTGGCCCTTAGTGGTCTTCCTCAACTTCCTAATTTTCTTCTGCCAAACCTCAATGGGGGTTTTTGCTAGAGACATGGGCATTCCAAATTTTCTCTACTAAGGCTTTGAAATCCTCCTAGAGGAGCCACCACTTTCAAACCCAATATCATGGTTTGTTCGGGCCGCCATGTGGTTGTAGGAGATATTGCTCAGGCACAGGTAGACACACATGCAACTATTATCAAAGAAATAAGAGCCAGGGTGGATGGTTTGAACTCTTGTAATTTCATTTATGAAAGTAGAAACTCGAATGTAGATGCAGATAGTCTAACTAAGTATTCCTTAAATCTAGCACCTGGTAGACATGTTTGGTTGTTACAACCTCATGTTTTTGTAACTATACCATGGGACATCTTTATTCAATAAAGGAGTACAGTTTTCCCGAAAAAACTTAAATTTTAAGAAGTTCATTGCTCATTAAAAAAATATTTAATTAAAATTTTACGCATATTTTTTAATAAAAATATTCATCACATTTGAAACAAGTTCATCCATGGAACAATATGTTCATGACATTTTTAGAAAAATGTTCATACTAAGGAAACACTTGTTCGCGTTATTCTAGAAAAAATGTTCGTATGATTCAAACATATTTGTGACATCTAAAAGAATTATAATAACACCTCAAAATATCCACACATTTCTAAAATGTTCATGATATTTATTAAAAATGTTAAATATGTGTGAAAAAAATGTTCACCATGTGTTTAAAACATTGTCCTTAACACTTGAAAATAATGGCATATTTCAAAGAAAACGTTCATGAAAACAATGAAATGTGTTTATTGTGTGTTTAAAGAATATCCACCATGTATTTAGAAAATGTCCAATGTCCATTTGACAAATGTTCCACATGTATTCACAAAAAGTTAAGCATATATCTGGAAAAACTGAAACATGTATCTTGAAAATGTCCAACCTGTATATGAATTTTTTTATGTGTGTTCAAAAAAGTCGACATTTATTTGAAAAATGAAAGTGGAAAAATGAATAGAAAAGTGGAAACCCGGAAAATAGAAGTGCATGAAGCGTCATTAATCCTATATCTCGCCCTTGGCAGGAAAGATGGAGCGTGGAGCGTGGCTATGTCTCGCTTTTAGCAAGATGCACACTTGTCTCTCCTTAAGGGAATCCTCTGGTGTGCCAGTTCAATAGTTATTTCCTTCTTTTTTTCGTTCCTTCATTTATTTCTTTCATTTTATTTTTGTACTTGTATTTATATTTTGAACTGTTATAAATTTTTTAAAATTACTTTCTGTAAAGTGAAAAAAGAATTCCCTTGCACTTTAAAAAAATGTTAAGGATATGAAAAACTTTATGCACACAAAAGTAAAAAGGATTTCATACCATTCAAAAAATGCTCGTATGGTTAAGAATTTTCATGATTTTTCAAAATGTTATTGAAATCTAAACAATGTTCATGTGGTTTAAGAAAAATGTTGGTACCATTCAAACAATTTTTTGCGTGTTTAAAAATATGTCCATGACATTTAAAAAAATATTGATACAATGTAAAAAAAATGTTCGTGTAATTTTGGAAAAGTGTTTGGTACCATTCAGAAAACTTCATGAGATTAAAGAAATGTTCATAAACATAAGAAATGGTCACCCATTTTGAAATAATGCTTATGAAATTTATGAAAAAATATTCAAAGTGTGTTGAGGAAATGTTCACTGAGTAAAAGTATTCATTTTGCATTTGAAATATATTAAGCAGGTATTTGGAAAATGTTGAGCGTGTATCTAAAAAAAATCCAGCCTGTATTTTAAAAATGTTCAACATGTATTTATTTGAAAATTGGGAAAAAGGTAAAAAATGAAAATGGGAAAAAAGGAGAAAACCAAATTGAAAAAATCAAATGAAACCCAATTAAAACAATAAGAAAACAAAATTTAGCTTGAACCTGCCTATAACCGATGGAAGGTCGCCAAAACCGCTCCTGGGATGTTTCTGAAAACAGAAGGAACACACTTTATTGCGCCGGCCTACTAGTGGTTACACCAGAGGCGAGAGGATCCTACGTCTTGCAGTAAGCGAGACATGGCTCTCGCCTATAGGGCTAGCATGACTGGGCGCAAACAAGTTCTGGGAACTTTCCACCGTGATTTGGGAATGGTGTCGTCTGGTTTTTCTTTTCTATTCGTTTTCATGTGATTTTACCAGTCCTATCATGTTTCATTTTTTCTTGTTTTTTACTTTTTGTTTTTATTGTTCTTCTTTGTTTTATTCACCTTTTTTGTTTCTTCTAGTTAGCATGATTTCTATTTTCTATTCATGTTTGCTTCTACTTTAAAATTCCATTTTATTTCTAAAAAAGGAGTGAATATTTTTTATACACCATGAAAATTTTGTAATAATTGGGTGAGATTTTTTTTTACATTTTCATAAACATTTTTACAGGTTTCAACATTTTTAAGTGTTATGAACATTTTTGATTTGTCAAATGGACATATTTTAAAAATTCTGAGAACAATTTTATGAACATTTTGAAGTGTGAACATCATGATTTATGACGGTACCAATATTTTAACATGTTATAGATATCTTTTACAAAAAATTACGTGAACAAAATTTTACATTTCATGAATAAATTTTTAACAGATGTCATGAAATTTTTAACACTTGTGAACATTTGGATAATATCCTGAACCATTTTATAAATGCAAGGACATTTTTTCAATTGTCATGAAATTTTTATTGAAATGCACTGAAATTTTTTTAAGCCGTGCAAACCAATTTCATAATTTAAAATTATCCATGAAAATGAAAACAAGGAAAAATAAAATCTTTAAAGAAAATAAGTTTTCATATACCTCTAAAATACGTCCTTGCATTTTACTAAAAGGATTTGAGAAAAATGAAATAAATATATGGAAATATGCAGTTGCGCACGTGCATGTGTCTACCAGTGAGCGCTCTGGGCGAGCTGCGGCAATGTTGGGACAATCCCACACGGTGTGCACTGCAAGCAAGCACTCCATCCTTCTCACCATGGGTGATAGATAGGCGCACCGGCGGAGCGCGCCTAGTGGCACTAACGGTGGAGATTTAGCTCATGCAGCAGGAAGGCCTAGACAGGGGTTCTGGTCGACCCATCGGTTTACTACAGAGGCCCTTAAAAAACCAAGAAAACCCTACTTAGTGGCGGAACGAGGCACTCAAAGTTTGCTAAGAAAATCGACAGTGGAGACGGTCCACTGGATAACGGGACCGTAACTGTCATGGTGGTGCATTCTAGCGGCAACAACAAATTAAACAAACAAACTAGTACTTCCGTACCAAAATATAAGACATTTTGGGAGGCTAAAGGGATTGATTCTCCATCAAAGAACAATCTGTCGGCAAAAATAGCATCAAAGCGTTCAGCCAAGCCAGGAGTAGGTAGCACCACACGAAGACAAAGGTTTTTGGGTTGGATTTTACTTGGTGCACATGGTTTCTACTAAGTGTATTTGGGCATTGCGGCAGGACAGTAGGAGTGCTGTAGCGTGTGAATTTTCACCAACGGTGATGAAGATTGTGGAGTTGACTGATGCCGCGAAATAGACTAGACAAAGTTGATGTGTTAGATATGGGATTGTAAGAGTGGGTGGTCTCGGCACACGACATGAGGGTAATCAGACCGGTCCGTTGTTGCACCCCGCACGGGGATAATCAGACCGGTCCGTATTGTGTTAATTTAATGCATGTTGAGGGGCGTTATAGTCAAGAGTTGAGGATGTAGGCATTTATGTTGAACCTTATTAACAAATCTGAGCATCGTATTGTTGTATTGCATTTAACCGTATGAATTTCTCACACACCATTTATTTGCCAAAGTGCTAAAAATTGTTTCAAACCACTATGTTGAAAAGGAGACACTATCGAACAAGAATCTGCCAAAGTGCTAGGTTGTTTGACGGCACCATGTAGAAAAGTAGACATTATTGAACAAGAATAACGAGTTTATTTAATAAAAAGGGAAGGCATCGATTCTCTCTCGTCTTTTCAGAAATGATCTGATGTGAATGGGAGAGCATCGGTTGGCGACGATTCATGCAAAGCCCCCCCTACAAAAATGATTCATGCATAGCAGATGCATACACGAATCATTGGTAATCAAGACACGCAAAACACATGCAAATTTGCCTAAGCAGCACAATGGTTGTGGCACACGAAACAGTGAACAGATCACATTATGATGCAAGCACCCGCTTGATCCTCCTCGCAGATAACCCGGTAGCCGCTGTATCCGCCGCAGTACGGCGCGCGTGCGCCACCGTAGCAGCCGGCTGGCGGCGGCAGCGCCACGGCGGCGGTGTAGCCGTACGTCCTGCCGCAGTCTGAGCACCTGCAACTTCCGTAGTACCCCTGGTAGCATGACGCGCAGCACGTGCAGCGGCACGAGCCCACAGGTCGCGCCGGCAGCGAGGGGATCTCCACCATCGGCGGCCCGTTCCACGACGGCATCTCTCCCATCGGGTGCCTCCTCTCCCTCGGGTTCTTGTGGCACTCTGGCCCTGCTTCTGGCACGAAGTGGACCTGCATCTCCTTTGGCGTCTCAAGCTCGGCCGGTCTCTCTTTCGGCCTCTCCTCCTCCCTGACCGCCTGCATGGTCGCTGACATCTCTCTGTCCGGAGGGGGCTGCTGAGGGTGGTGGTATTCCTGTGGCTGCTCAGCGGGCGGCTGAGGGTGGTATGCCGGTTGCTGCTCGGTGTGCTGCTGAGGGTGGTATTCCTGTGGCTGCTCAGTGGGCGGCTGCTGGTGGTATGCCGGTGGCTGCTCAGTGGGCGGCTGAGGGTAGTATGCCTGTGGCTGCTGCTCGGTGGGCGGCTGAGGATGATATGCTTGTGGCTGCTCAGCGGGCGGCGGCGGTGACTCCTTCCCCTTCCCCTTTGATTTTGATTTCTTTTTGCGACTGTTGCTCGGCGGTGGCCCGGCCATCTCTTCCGGCTTGCCGTCGCCCATGATTTGGACGCCCTTGATCACCTTGCCTCCTTTGCATCTGATCCTGCATGATAGCTTGTGTGGATCGAACGGCCCGTCGATGATGACTGCGTTATTGTTGGTGTCGAAGGAGATCGTCCTAATCCTCTCTTGATCTGCACAAGTCATTATCTTGTAAGATATACAGTAGCAAGTAAGAAATTTGTGTTCCTGATTGGTATGGCAAGCTCATGTGGAGAGTTTCTTTGTGACTGAGATGCATGAACGAACATATAGCATTAGTGCAGTACAGTCAGATGTTCTACGCACCTTGAAGGCTGCAAAGAATCTTGCGGATCTTTTTGTAGCACTGGTGGCAATCAAGGTCCACCCTTAAGATTATAGTGGAGATCTGTGTTGACAGAAGCATCAGTGAAGTAAATAGTTACTAATGAAGCCCCAAAATCAGTGCATACTTTCTAATTTCAGAGACGCTGAGCTTTTGTTCTTGGTTATCTTATGAATGAATGCTCACAATAGTTCTTTGGGACACAAAAACTGCAATTCCTTCACTACTTGATCAATAATAAGGGCATCTTTGGAACTCAGGTTTCTAAAAACTTATGAATAGGCAAAAAAGTATGGTTGAGATGTTATGACCTCTTTGGTCCATGGGAAACTATAATATGGGAATTTACTTGACTCATTTGATGCTAATAATTTCTGTAGGCGAATATGAAGTGACAGAAGATGTGTGGGAGGCACAAATACAAATTTCCATGAGGTCTAACCACTATTTTTCACTAGGTGGGGTTTAATCTCTTCTTAAAAATCCTATGAAATTGTGGTATAAGAAAACAATCCATATAAATTGATGGTCTCGCTTCTTTTATCCGAGTGACCCTAAATTTTTTTTTCCTACGAGCAGAAATCATGCAAAAATCTTATGAAAATCTCTTTGGTTTTTGTTACCAAGTGAATGACTAAGTCAGAAAATGGGAAGCAACATACACATGTGGACACATGGGTTTTGAATTACGAGAAGTATATACTTTTGCAGGCATAGATAGAAACTTGTAGCTCCTACTTTGTTTTTCTCCATAGAAAAAGAAACTTCGTTTTTCTCCATTGAACGAATCACTCACAAAGGGATAAACCCTAGAACAGATCGGATGCAAATAAGAGAGAGAGAGAGAGAGAGAGAGAGAGAGAGATCACCTGATCTGTCATGCTGTTGTTGTGAGTTAGTGACCTAGTTGGTTTGTCGCAGAGAGAGAGAGAGAGAGGCGCAGGGAAAGAGAGAGAGAGAGAGGTGCAGGGGAAGAGAGGGGCGGGAGAGAGATATGTATGCAACTGCAGAGAGAGAGAGAGAGAGAGAGAGAGAGAGAGAGAGAGAGAGAGAGAGAGTCTCGTGTGGTTGACACATGACAGTATGACACCTGGTCGTCTGGTTGAAGGCAGAAGCTTCGGATGATTTATCGAGCCGAATCTTTTGAAAACTCAGAGATGAAAAATGCAGCTGGCTACACCAAGTCATCAACGCAGTTACATCCTTCTAGCTACTTCTCTTTTGGGAAAAGGTAGAAGACCGATGCTGGCGAATGTTGCTACCTAATTAAGTACGAAGTGAGGCCATGGAATCTGGTTCTTGCCATTAAAGAAGCTTTTAGCCTTGATGCCATTGATGTGGGCTTGGCACAGCTTGGAAAAGAAACAAGAGCTTGTTGCTTACGGAAGATAACAAAGGAATCCTCGAGCAGAGAAGTCGCGCTGGGAACTACACGTACATGTCCGCGAATCAAAATGAGTTATATTCTTTGAATAGCCAGAAAACGGAACATGTATGATCGCTGTGAAGTATCAGGAGATGACGTGAAAATTCACAATTCTCGCCCATGCCAGAAACTTCATAAAAAAAGTAACACCTCCCAGGTATCTCCTAAATAAATCACTAAGCTACACTTAAAAAGGCAGCGTCTTTTTTTTTTTCTAAAAAAACTTCCAATCTATTCCTCAACTGTCAAGGTAGCACAAAAAATAGCAGAAATAAAAAATATATCAAATCCGTATACTACCTAGCGATGACTATAAGTACTGGAGCAAGCCGAAGGCGCGCCACTGTCATTCCCCCTCCCTCATCGGAGCCGAACAAACCTTCTTGTAGTAGACAGTCGAAAAATCGCCGTGCTAAGACCCCATAGGACCAAAGCACTAGAACAACAACCATTGCCGATGAAGAGAAGCGTAGATTCGAAGAATCCAACCTGTAGACACACGTAGACACACATTCACATGGATCCAACGAAGACAAACGCCGACCGAATCTCATGGGATCCGCCGGAGACAAACCTCCACACGCCCTCCAATGGTACGATGCTAGAAACACCACTGAAATAGGGGCTAGGCGAGGAGGACCTCAATCCATCTACAGAGAGCCGCCGACACCTGGCATCTCTCAGCAGGACACAAACTCTAACAAAACATCAAAAAACGGAGCCCCCCGCCAGCAAGGGCGGGATCCACTGCTGGAATTTAGTCTATTTTGGGACAACCCAATAACTATTTCAGAAATTCCTAAATAAATTCTAGAGGCCCACTTAGCCCATTCGTGTAAGGCAAGGGATACTACTAAAGTTTAGTCCCACATTGCTAGTTTAGTGGGAGTTGGACCTCCTTATAAGGGAGGTTCTTTCCCTACTTGTATGAGCATGAGAACAAAAGGGACATCCACGCGCGCTCCTCCTGCACCGCCCGCCGCGCCGCGATGCGGGTTGCGGGAATGAGCCGAGCCAATGTCTAAATTTTTGCCACGCATTACGGGTATATGAAAGGTCACTCGGGAGCTGGAAAGTTTTTGCTATAGTGGATATTGAATACGAACGTTGCACCCTTCAGATGCTGCATGTTCGTTTCGTCTCCGTCGTCCCCTTCAGCTCCCGGCGCAGCCTCTCGCCTCCTTCTCTTGCGCCTATAAAAGGGAGGTCGCTCCTCTCAGAGAGACGCACCAGAACTTCTTCTTCCTCTCGCCACCTATTCCAATCTCTGAGTTGCTGCTGTCTTTCTCATCCCAGCTTGCGGCGTGCACCGCGAGTCGGGACAGTGGGCCTCCGAAACCGCACCTCTTTTAGTCCTATATGGGAGAAGGGTGATAAGGTTTTTGGCGAGCGCTCAACGTGACTACTGACTTCTTCGTCACTGACGCCCCGGACTCCAACGACTACTTCCCCGACAATGGCTTCTTCCCCGACGTCGACAACCTCCTCGACGACATGGCTGGCAAGGACACCGACCCCAAGTCCAGTGCTACTGTTGCTGCTGTTCTGTATGTGTTCCTCTCCTTTCTGTTCGAGGTCCTGCCATAGTTCCTTGTTCTGATGTTTTCCCTAGATATGTTAGGTTCTACTTCGTATATGAAACTTGCCCTACTTTCTGCTCTAGATAAGCTTGGTTACAGGTCATATATGCAAATGTTATTTACCTTCTCCCTGTCAGATCACATGACTAGTTTTATCCTTGTTATATTAGTCATGCTTTATCTAATATTTCTGTTAATAAAAGCATTTGGTAAATTGCTCATATTTCCAACAATCCAAAAACCTTATTATAGGCGATTTACCCTGAGTGGTTTGCTTCTTCCATGAGACCTCCTATGTTTGAGGGTATCCACTATAAGAGGTGGCGTGTGAGAGAAGTCTTATGGTTTCAAATCATGAGTTGCTATGACGCCACTCTTGGCAAACTTGAAGGAGAATATGATGCTCAATAGGAACAAGCTTTTCAGAAAATGGATACCCTATTTAAGGCTGCTCTCTTGAGTGTTCTTGGTGAGAACATAGTTGATGCTTATGCGTCAATTGATAATGGAAAAGATATGCGGGACGCACTCGAGGCCAAGTTTGGGGTCTCAGATGCTGGCACTGAGCTGTACATCATGGAGCAATTCTATGATTACAGGATGACTGAAGAGCGCTCCGTGGTCGAGCAAGGTCATGAGATACAGTCACTTGCTAGAGAACTTGAGCACTTCAATTGTATGCTACCAGATAAGTTTGTTGCCAGAGGTATCGTCACTAAGCTTCCTCCTCCATGGAGGAACTTTGCTACCTTACTAAAGCATAAGAGGTAGGAGTTTTCTGTTCCGGATCTCATTGGTACTCTTGATGTGGAAGAAAAGGCGAGAGCAAAGGATAACCGTGCTCGAGGTATTGAGGGAGGTTCTAGTGCTAATCTGGTACAGAAGAAAAACTTCCAGCCCCACAAATTCAAGAAGGGCAAGTTTGATGGTAAAGCAAAGTTTGATGGGAAGAACAAGGCTGTACAACACATGAACTTCAAGAAGAATAATGACAAGAAGAAAGGTGTTTGTCATGTGTGCGGAGATCCTGACCATTGGTCTCATAGTTGCCCTAATCGTTATGACAAGCGTCATCTTGGGGAAGGCGGCAAGACCACTAATGTTGTCGTTGGTGACACAGACATGAAAAATGCTGGGTACGGTATATTTCCCACTATTCTTTCAGTATGCCATTCTCCTAATTGGTTGATTGACACGGGTGCTAATGTGCATTCGTCTTATCAGATCGCAGGGATTTCCACCGTGCTGATGGGCAACGGTTCAAGTGCTTCTGTTCGTGGTGTTGGCACAGTCGATCTAAAGTTTACTTCAGGGAAGATCGTGCGGCTGAAGAACGTGCATTATGTCCCCTCCGTCAATGAAAATCTTGTTAGCGGATCTCTTCTGTGTAGAGATGGCTACAAGATTGTCTTTGAGTCAAATAAATTTGTAATATCCAAGTATGGAACCTTTGTTGGTAAAGGCTATGAGTCAGGAGGCCTGTTTCGTTTATCCTTGTCAGATGTTTGCAATAAAGTTATTAATCATGTTTGCAACAATAGTGAATCAAATGTGTGGCATTCACGTCTCTGTCATGTTAACTTTGGTTGCATGTTGCGACTAGCCAAATTGAATTTAATCCCTAGTTTCACCACTGTCAAGGGATCTAAGTGTCAAGTTTGTGTGCAAGCTAAGCAACCTCGTAAGTCTCACACGACTGCGGAAATGAGAAATCTTGCACCACTAGAACTCATACATTCAGATCTATGTGAAATGAATGGTGCTTTGACAAAAGGTGGAAAGAAATATTTCATGACGTTAATTGACGACTCCACTAGATACTGCCATGTGTATCTTCTGAAATATAAGGATGAGGCTTTGAACTTTTTCAAGATCTATAAAGCTAAAGTGGAAAACCAACTTGATCGGAAAATCAATAGGCTTAGGTCCGACCATGGTGGAGAGTATTTTTCCAATGAATTTGATGCTTTTTGTGTGGAACATGGTATAATCCATGAGAGGACGCCTCCCTATTCACCTCAGTCAAATGGGGTAGCCGAAAGAAAGAACCGCACTCTAACTGATTTGGTTAACGCCATGTTAGACACATCGGGTCTCTCCAAGGCATGGTGGGGGGAGGCGATATTGACTGCATGTCATGTCCTAAACTGAGTTCCCACAAAGAATAAAGAGATAACTCCATGTGCCAATTCCAAAGAAGCACAAGCTTGGACCAAAGACCGTGGATTGTGTTTTCTTCGGATATGCTTTTCATAGCATTGGTTATAGATTCTTGGTTGTAAAATCTGAGGTACCTGACATGCATGTCGGTACGATCATGGAGTCGAATGATGCGGCTTTCTTTGAAGATATCTTCCCCATGAAGGATATGGCTACCTCATCTAATCAGGAGATGCCTAGTTCATCGAATCAGGAACCAGTTACAATTATCGAACCTGCCATTTCGATGGAACACTTTTAAAATCATGTGGAGGAGAACAATGAAGTTCCTACTAGGAGCAAGAGACAGAGGACTGCAAAGTTCTTTGGTGATGATTTTCTTGTGTATCTCATAGATGACACTCTCAGTTCTATTTCAGAGGCCTATGCATCTGAAGATGCTGACTACTTGAAGGAAGCGGTTCGTAGCGAGATGGATTCCATCTTGGCGAACGAAACTTGGGATATAGCTGATCGTCCTTATGGGTGCAAACCTATAGGATGCAAATGGGTATTCAAGAAGAAGCTTAGACCCGATGGTACTATTGAAAAGTACAAGGCTCGACTCGTGGCTAAGGGTTATGCCCAAAAGGAAGGTGAAGACTTCTTTGATACTTACTCACCTGTGGCTTGACTGACCATTACTCGAGTTCTACTTTCACTAGCTGCCTCACATGGTCTTATCGTTCACCAAATGGATGTTAAGACTGCTTTCCTAAATGGAGAGTTGGACAAGGAAATTTATATGGAACAACCAGATGGGTTTGTATTAGATGGTCAGGAGGGAAAAGTGTGCAAGTTGTCGAAGTCTTTGTATGGACTCAAGCAAGCACCCAAGCAGTGGCATGAGAAGTTTGAAAGAACTTCAACAGCTGCATGCTTTGTTGTAAACGAAGCTGGCAAATGTGTGTACTATCGCCATGGTGGGGGCGAGGGAGTTATCCTTTGCTTGTATGTTGATGACATACTGATTGTTGGAACAAATCTGAATGTTATTAAGGAGGTCAATGATTTCCTATCTCGCTGTTTTGAGATGAAGGATTTAGGAGTGGCTGATGTCATTCTGAACATCAAGTTGTTGAGAGACAATGATGGTGGGATTACATTGCTTCAATCTCAGTATGTGGAAAAGATCTTGAGTTGCTTTGGCTATAGTGACTGCAAGCCCTCTCCAACACCATATGATGCTAGCGTGCTACTTCGAAAGAATCAAAGAATTGCTAGAGATCAATTGAAGTATTCTTAGATTATTGGCTCGCTTATGTACTTAGCCAGTGCTACAAGACCTGACATCTCTTTTGCTGTTAGCAAACTAAGTCGGTTTGTCTCAAAACCAGGAGATGTGCATTGGAAAGCTCTAGAGAGAGTTTTGCGTTATTTGAAAGGCACTGCGAATTATGGAATTCACTACACTGGGCACCCAAAGGTGCTTGAAGGGTATAGTGACTCAAACTGGATCTCAGATGCTGATGAGATAAAGGCCACGAGCGGATATGTATTCACTCATGGAGGTGGCACTGTTTCTTGGAAGTCTTGCAAGCAGACCATCTTAATGAAGTCAACAATGGAATCAGAACTCACAACACTAGATACAACTATGGTTGAAGTAGATTGGATTCGTCGGCTCTTGAATGACTTGCCGGTTGTTGAGAAACATGTACCGAGTATCCTTATGAACTGCGACAATCAAACTGTGATCACGAAAGTGAGCAGCTCAAAGGATAACATGAAGTCATCAAGACACGTTTAGAGAAGGTTAAAGTCTGTTAGGAAAATGAAAAACTCCGGAGTTATTGCAATGGATTATATCCAGACGTCTAAAAATCTGGCAGATCCTTTTACTAAGGTTCTATCACGTATTGTGATAGATAATGCACCGAGGGAGATGGGTATGAGACCCACAATATGAGTTGCTCACAGTGGTAACCTAGTCTATGTGATCGGAGATCCCGTGAATTAGATGTGGAAGACAGGCTGTTGGTCAACTGAGAGGAGAGTATCCTTACTGTTAACAATACCACTCCATGAAGATGCAATACTCTCCTAAATCTGCATGGCAGGTTGATGTATATCTTAATGTGTTCTAAATGGATCATTTAAGCAGAGATGTTGTCCTGCAGAACATCTTTTGAAGAACACGCCTATATGAGTCTGATTGTCAAACATCACAATCTATGAGAGTAGGGTTCTCTCTAGTAAACTCATGAAAGGTCACGGAGTATGACGCATAAGCTCCACCTGCGGGGAAGACCCATGGTAGCTTAGTATCGGTCAAGGCTTTGTGTGAAGCTAGATTCGCAGAAAACTGGCAGTTCAAGGCCCAGTCCACTATTCAAGTTGCTTACTAGTGTAGCATAGAGTTCTAGGTGGAAGTTCAACTTAACAGTCTCCACTGCAATACCAGTATATAAAACAGTGTTTTGGAACCAAAGGCAAATTTCTGTGTGCCTCTAGGATCTGGTGGGGGATTGCTGGAATTTAGTCTATTTTGGGACAACCCAATAACTATTTCAGAAATTCCTAAATAAATCCTAGAGGCCCACTTAGCCCATTCGTGCAAGGAAAGGGATACTACTAAAGTTTAGCCCCACATCGCTAGTTTAGTGAGAGTTGGACCTCCTTATAAGGGAGGTTCTTTCCCCACTTGTATGAGCATGAGAACAAGAGGGACATCCACGCGCGCCCCTCCTCCGCCGCCCGCCTCGCCACGCCATGCCTCGCCTTGTCACGACGTGTCGCAGGTTGAGGGAATGAGCCGAGCCGATGTCTAAATTTTTTCCATGCACTACGGGTATATGAAAGGTCGCTCGGGAGCTGGAAAGTTTTTGCTGTAGTGGATATTGAATACGAACGCTGCACCCTTCGGCTGCCGCCTGTTCGTTTCATCTCCCTTGTTCCCTTCAGCTCCCGGCGCAGCCTCTCGCCTCCTTCTCTTGCGCCTATAAAAGGAAGGTCGCTCCTCTCAGAGAGACGCACCAGAACTTCTTCTTCCTCTCGCCACCGGTTCCAATCTCTGAGATGTTGATGTCTTCCTCATCCCAGCTTGCGGCATGCACCGCGAGTTGGGACAGTAGGCCTCCGAAACCACACCTCTTTGAGTCTTGTACGAGAGAAGGGTGATAAGGTTTTCGGGGAGCACTTTGCGCGACTACTGACTTCTTCGTCACAGACGCCCCGGACTCTGACGACTACTTCCCTGACGAAGACTTCTTCCCTGACATCGACAACCTCCTCAACGACATGGCTGGCGAGGACACCGACCCAAGTCCAGTGCTACTGCTGCTGCTGTCCCGTATGTGTTCCTCTCCTTTCTGTTCGAGGTCCTGCTACAGTTCCTTCTTCTGATGTTTGCCCTAGATATGTTAGGTTCTACTTCATATATGAAACTTGCCCAACTGTCTGCTCTAGATAAGCTTGGTTATAGTTCATATATACAAATGTTATTTACCTTCTCTCTGTCAGATCACATGACTAGTTTTATCCCTATTATATTAGTCATGCTTTATCTAATATTTTTATTAATAAAATCATTCGGTAAATTGCTCATATTTCCAACATCCACCGCATGCCATGGCCCTAAGACCACAGGAGACGAGATAGATCGACGACAACCCCGCCGGGAGGCACAAGAAACCCTAGCAGGCTGGATGCACAGGCGTAGGAGGGTAAGAGCGGGCACTGCTGTAGAAGGGGGCGTTCTTGGTGAATCCGGTTGTGGGTTGTGTATGGGGCCCACCTGTATGTGTTCGGATAGTTGGTTTTGTCCGTCGGGTCGATCCACATGCACTCGTGTTTGTCAGGTGGGTGCTTCTGTACATGTGCTTGTGCATGTGTATCTTTTGTTGCTGAGATAAATCAGTAAAGTTACTAAGCCCCTATTGTCGGCTCGCTCACTAACAAGTGGGGTGCAAGACAAGGCTATTTGACCGAGAATAATGTAGGGTCACTTCGCAGCAAAACAATAGGATATTTAGAGCAACTCTAGCAGACCCTGCAATAGGGGGGGCCCTTCCCACACGACCCAGAAACCGTCGGGGATATGCCCTCCTGCCACACACGCTCGTCAAAATGAGGTCGTGTGCGACCGACGAGTGCTCAAATACGGAAATACGTACAATAGAGCTTAAAAATACAATTATACATGAGAAATTGTTTCTGGTCGCAAGTACACCCCACACAGTCAGTTCCCGCTAAACGTTTCTGTTTGCATGTACATCCCACACAGTCGCTCCAAGGAAAACGTTTCCGTTCACAGGTACATCACACACAATTTTTCCCATTAAATCGTTTGCGTTATTGAATGTATCACACATGGTCCGTAGAAGAAACTGTGTGGTGAAGGTTGTCCATCACACATAGTTTGTATGTGGTAAATGTTTGCGCAAGGTGGCCTAACGCAAACAGTTTTCAAGAGAAAGTCATGTGTGATTGTTCATTGATACAACACGGCTTATTCCTAGAAACGGTGTGCATTGCCTGAGGTCATCGCCCATGGTATTTTTCCAATAACCGTTTGCAATAGCAAAACCCAATTAGCAGGCTAATTCGCCATTAGCAGGCTAATTGCCCTATTATTAATAATCCATTTATTAATCTAATTGACATTCATATTAAGCACATAATATATTTCATTTCCATATTAAGGAAGCAGAATTTCATAATTGAAATACATCAAAGCACAACATGATATAGCTTCAGCACTTAGCTACCCCATTACACAACTGCACCAGCACCAAGTTTCACATGCAACATGTAGAACCTTTCGAAATTAGCATCATAGACAGTATACAGACAGATGCATCTCATCTGGAAAATTGTTGAAGCGGAAAGCGAATATTGAGCCTTCATTCATGTTGAAGGTCTTTGCAACTTTAGGCCAATGCCTGTGGATGATTGACCGTCCGTCCTTCGTCCTCTTCAGGAACACTTCAATATTGAACCGTGGGTGTTGTATGAAAATCTTCCCCGCCTCCTGAGTATAGAGGTGGGTTGAGAGGTAATCATTAGTGAACTGCTTTGGAAAGACATGAAAACAAGGATGTGCATAAATATCTTCTCTATATTGGAAATGGGGCAAAGGAATAAAAAAGGCAAGGTATAATAGTTAGTACCATCTTGTAGTGAACTGATGTCTTCTTCATTGTGCATACAAACATCTTGTTGTTTTTGTTGCTAATTTCTTTATCCTAACAATCTTTCTGAGTTTCTTGACTTGACTGATATTCATGGACAACTCATTTCCCCATATGCAAAAAGGGTCGAACAATGGGTCGAAACCTCTGACAGTAGGACCTACATGTGCAAGACCAAATTTTTAAAAACCTAAATATTAGAATGGTTCCTGCAATTGCATAATAATGTGCTACTAGACAACAGACCATGCACATGCTAACCTCGATTATAAACCTCAATGCTTCCCATTGTTTCTCTGCAACACATATAAGGTAGTTAGTCATCACGTAAGTAAGGGTTCGCATGCTATCAATAAAATATGTTGATGAAAAATAAGCACATTGCAGATTCATCAGATTAATTCAAGCCACATAGAAAACCCATTTATCCAAACCAAGCATGATTGAGAACTAGGAAATATAGCACTTGTATATGTTTCTCATGTATTAAGTGCAGCCAAATTCGATTTATTCCTCACATGCACAACAATACAAAATTCTACCCATGACAATTGGACATCGCATTGCAGAATTGAACCAAGCAGTTAGCTAAACACCATAACAAATGAACCAAACATTAATTGAGCACCACATTGCACAATATAACATACTCCTAATAGAAGATTAGATAGTTAACCAAACCAAGCATGCTTAACAACTTGGAAATATATCAATTGTATTTTTTCTCATGTATTTACTACAGCCAAATTCAATTTATTCCTCACATGATATACAATAACAGAATGCACCCACAACAATATTTGGTTGACTGAAGGTGCGCCGCCGTCGTTGCCCCTCCCTCATCGGAGTCGGACAAACCTTCTTGTAGTAGACAGTCGGAAAGTCGCCGTGTTAAGACCCCATAGGACCAAAGCACTAGAACAACAACCACTACCGATGAAGAGAAACGTAGATTAGAAGGATCCAACCTGTAGACACACGTAGACAGACATTCACGTGGATCCACCAAAGACAAACGCCGACCGAATCTCATGGGATCCACCGGAGACAAACCTCCACACACCCTCCACTACTAGGAAAAGGCCTGTTAGTGGCGCACCTATTTTGGCCATTAATGGCGCACTATAGGTGCGCCACTATCATCACACCACTAGTAACAAGTACTAATGGCACACCCCTGGTGCGCCATTAGTATACCAGAAACTAGTGGCGCACCACATAGTGCGCCATTACTATGTCGAACGGTGCGCCATTACTATCTGACTTAGTAATGGCGCACCACATATCTGGTGGTCCATTACTGATAATTTCTTTTCAAATTTTTTTCATTTTTTTTCAGAAAATATTTTTTCAATTTTTTTCGTTTTTTTCTCAATCTCGGGTCACTATGGCTTAATCTCGGGTCAATATGCTTAATCTCAAGTCAAATCACACTCTGTGGTCAAACTTCCCGGAAGGTCACCCATCCTCACACTACTCCAACCCGAGCACGCTTAACTTCACAGTTCTATCCAACCCCATCACCAGCTCACTTAACAAGCACTTGTTGATGTGTCTATCATATCAATCGTATTAAACCTTGTTGATGTCTATGACTTTGTTCATGTTCATGAGTGTGATGAAATTTTGAAAAAATATTTCAAACTTCCCGGTCATATTACGTATCATATTTTCAACATTTTTTCCAAAAAAAATTTGAAACCAATTTTTTTCCTGTTACTAGTGGCGCACCTAGCAATAATTGGTCACGGGAACTATGGAAACCTTAGTGCCCCTGATATTGTTATTTTGCGCCATGCCTTGTTTCAGGATACTACTTTCAGTTTAGGCACTATTGTTGCTAAACGGTTAAATCTGAACCGTACTAAGGGCCTCGTCCTCAGAGGCATCTTTGCCTCGCGCCTTGTTGCACACTTTAACATACCTATCAGGCATTATGAGAAAGAGGAAAAGTTGCTGCCTCCTATTGCTCTAGGTTATAAGAGTATGGTAGCACATGAGTTTATTGTTAAGGATAAGAATAAGACACTCAAATATAGATTGATATTTAATAAAAAATATTGTGAGTTTATTACCTTGCCCGTGCCCTCTTTGTTCAACATATTTTCAGGCATATACCTTATTCTGCCGGAGGCCATTCATGCCTACCGGAGCCAGATGTCAGCTGTAGAGCCGGAGCCACCATCTGACCCTCACCGTCAGTCTGTTTATCAGTGGAATCCGGAAGAGATCGCCAGCCAGTGGCAATCTGAGGACCATTCTCAGTACGACCCCAACTACAGTTTTGATCCATGGGCATAGACCAACTTAGGCCAAAAGCCTAAGCTTGGGGGAGTACATATTTCTCACCGACATTACATTCATGCTCACACACTCATGCCAGTTGTCGGTGCTCATACTTTTTCATTGTATCATCCATGCTAGTTTAATTTCTTTTTAAGATTTCTTCTTGTGTGTTTGAAAAGCTTAAGAAAAAACAAAAAAAATTAGTTGTAGCTTTTAGCTAGTTTACTTTCTATACCTGTAGTAGTAGTAATTAAAAAGAAAACCCAAAAAGATCTCTCGTTCTTATTTTGCTTGTTGGGAGCTTTCCCGTGTAAATAGTTTGTTTTATTTCTTTCCTTTGGGGGTCTAGAGGAGAAGACCATAATGAAAATGTTGAGTGTCTCTCACATGCATTATTGTTGATCTAACAAAGAGCCCATATTACCTTGTCTTCTCCCATGAATTGAATGCTTGTAGATTCCAGCTTAGTCCAATGCATGTGCACTATTATTATCCACACTATTCTATCGTGCAAGTGAAAGACAATAATGATGATTATATGATGAACTGATTGAGATGAGAAAAGCTGGTATGAACTTGACCTCTCTTGTTTTTGTAAATATGATTAGTTCATCGTTCCTGATTGAGTCTATTATGAAAGAAACATGTTTGCAATAACAATTAGATATTATAGTTGCTTATGCCATGCTTAATTAGCTAGGAGTTTATAATGGTTCACCTTGCGTGCTAACATGCTATTAAAATGGTTGTGATGTGGTATGATAGGGTGGTATCCTCCTTTGAACGATTCGAGTGGCTTGACTTGGCACATATTCACGCATGTAGTTGAAACAAAATCAACATAGCCTCTACGATATTAATGTTCATGGTGCATTATATCCTACTCATGCTTGCATTCAGTGTTGATTAATTTTAATGCATGTTCATGACTATTGTCGCTCTCTAGTTGGTCGCTTCCCAGTCTTCTTCTAGCCTTCACTTGTACTAAGCGGGAATACTGCTTGTGCATCCAACTCCATAAACCCCAAATGTTATTCCATATGAGTCCACCAAACCTTCTTGTATGCGGTATCTACCTACCATTCCAAGTAAATTTGTATGTGCCAAACTCTAAACCTTCAAATAAACATTCTGTTTTGTATGCTCGAATAGCTGATGTATCAACTAGAGCTGTCTGTATCTTCCATGCTAGGCGGGTTATTCTCAAGAGGAGTGGACTCCGCTCCTCACTCACGAGAAAATGGCTGGTCACCAGGATGCCTAGTCCCATGCTCAAATGAAATCAAAATAATTGCAAACAAAACTCCCCCAGGATTGTTATTAGTTGGAGGCACCCGTTGTTTCGGCCAGCCATGGATTGATGTTTGTTGGTGGTGGGGGAGTATAAACTTTACCATTCTGCTTGGGAACCGCCTATAATGTGTGTAGCATGGAAGATATTGAGATCTCTCGGTTGTTATGTTGACAATGAAAGTATACCGCTCAAAATATTGTTCATATCTATTTCAAAACCGAGCTCTGGGACCTCTACAAATCCCTGCTTCCCTCTGCGAAGGGCCTATCCATTTACTTTTATGTTGAGTCGTCATCCTCTTATTAAAAAGCACCAGTTGGAGAGCACCTCTGTCATTTGCATCCATTACTGTTAGTTTACATTGAGTATAAATTGACTGGATCTCTTTTACCATGAATTACAATGTCTAGTCAGTCCTTGATCTTTAAAGGTGCTCTACATTTATGTTTTGCGGTCTCAGAAAGGGCTAGCGGGATACCATCTTGTTATATCATATTATGATTGTTTTGAGAAAGTGTTGTCATCCGAGATTTATTATTATTGCTCGCTAGTTGATTATGCCATTGATATGAGTAAACATGAAACCTAAATGTTATTATGAATATGGTTAGTTCATAATCTTTGTTGAAAACCTGAATGCTGGCTTTACATATTTACAACAACAAGAACAAACAGAGTTTGTAAAAGTTTTTCTTTATCACTTTCAGTTTATCAACTGAATTGCTTGAGGACAAGCAAAGGTTTAAGCTTGGGGGAGTTGATACGTCTCCAACGTATCTACTTTTCCAAACACTTTTGCCCTTGTTTTGGACTCTAACTTGCATGATTTGAATGGAACTAACCCGGACTAACGCTGTTTTCAGCAAAATTAGCATGGTGTTATTTTTGTGCAGAAATAAAAGTTCTCGGAATGACCTGAAAATCAACGGAGATTATTTTTGGAATATATAAAAAATGCTGGAAGAAGAATCCACGTCAGGGGGCCCACACCCTGTCCACGAGGGTGGGGGCGCACCTACCCCCCTAGGCGCGCCCCTGCCTCATGGGCCACCTGACACTCCATCGACCTCAACTCCAACTCCATATATTCGTGTTCGGGGAGAAAAATAATCAGAGAAGGATTCATCGCATTTTACGATATAGAGCCGCCGCCAAACCCTAAACTCTCTCGGGAGGGCTGATCTGGAGCCCGTTCGGGGCTCCGGAGAGGGGAATCCGTCGCCATCGTCATCATCAACCTTCCTCCATCACCAATTTCATGAGGCTAACCGCCGTGCGTGAGTAATTCCATCATAGGCTTGCTCGACGGTGATGGGTTGGATGAGATTTATCATGTAATCGAGTTAGTTTTGTTAGGGTTTGATCCCTAGTATCCACTATGTTCAGAGATTGATGTTGCTATGCCTTTGCTATGCTTAATGCTTGTCAGTAGGGCTCGAGTGCCATGATTTCAGATCTGAACCTATTATGTTTTCATGAATATATGTGAGTTCTTGATCCTATCTTGCAAGTCTATACTCACCTATTATGTGTTATGATCCGTTAACCCCGAAGTGACAATAATCGGGATACTTACCGGTGATGACCGTAGTTTGAGGAGTTCATGTATTCACTATGTGTTAATGCATTGGTCCGGTACTCTATTAAAAGGATGCCTTAATATCCCTTAGTTTCCAATAGGACCCCGCTGCCACGGGAGGGTAGGACAAAAGATGTCATGCAAGTTCTTTTCCATAAGCACGTATGACAATATTCGGAATACATGCCTACATTACATTGATGAACTGGAGCTAGTTCCGTGTCACCCTATGTTTGTAACTGCTGCATGATTGATCTCATCCGACATAATTATCCATCACCGATCCAATGCCTACGAGATTTTCATATATTGTTCTTCGCTTATTTACTTTTCCGTTGCTACAGTTACAATCACTATAAAACTAAAAATATTACTTTTGCTACCGTTACCACTACTATCATATTACTTTGCTACTAAACACTTTGCTGCAGATATTAAGTTTCCAGGTGTGGTTTAATTGACAACTCAGCTGCTAATACTTGAGAATATTCTTTGGCTCCCCTTGTGTCGAATCAATAAATTTGGGTTGAATACTCTACCCTCGAAAACTGTTGCGATCCCCTATACTTGTGGGTTATCACTTGCCTCTGGATGGTTTTGGTTCTGACAAAAGTGCTTCAGTATTCCCATGAACCGCTCGAAGGGATACATGTTGTGAAGAAACACATGACCATAATCCTTTATCTCGTCGACAAGGTGCACAGTGAGATGGACAATGACATCAAAGAATGACGGTGGGAAAAACATCTCAAGGTTGGACAATATTCTTGCAATATCATCTTACATATGATCCAACTCTTCAGGATTTACAACTTTCTGCCATAGTTGGTTGAAGAAATCATAGATGTCAATGAGTGTGTTTCCTATATCTTTGTCCATCAGATTCCTGATGGCCACCCGGAGGATTTATGTCAACATTACATGGCAATCATGTGACTTCATGTGTCCCAACTTCATTTTACCTGAGCTCACATCCACGAGACTTCTGATGTTTGCACAGTAGGAAGAGCATGTCTTAACTGACAACAAATATGTGAAGAACTGTGTTGCTTCTTTTGTACTGAAATTGTAACTCTGGTGAGCTTTGATGAATTTGTCATCATTTTCTGATTCACTCTTGTGTTTTGATTGATAAGCAAGCATATCGAGCTGTGAACCGTCACCATCCTTTCTTTTACCTTTAATCTTGAGCAGAGTACCAAGGATGCTTTCACATACGTTCTTCTCTATGTGCATGAAATCGATGCAGTGACGTACACGTAGAATCTCCCAGTAAGGTAATTTCCAGAACACCGATTTTTATTAAACACTTGATCCTTGGGTGTTTGTTTCACCGTCAAAGGGTGGTTCTTGCCAAGCACAACATTAATTTGTTTAGCCATGTTGTGGACCACCTCCCCGTCATAGGGTCTTGGGCCCGCACCTGCCTCTGTTGTACCATCAAATTCAGCTTTCATCTTTCTGTATGGGTGATTTTTCTGTAAGAACCTATGATGACGCAAATACACTATTTTGCGCGAGTTGGGAAGTATTCTGCTAGCTGTCCTATCCATGCATGTGACAAACCCTATATCTCCCTTTGTTTTCTGCCCCGATATGTTGCCTAATGCTGGCATATCTTGAATGGTCTGCACCAGCATCGCATGTAGATCGAAAATATCCTTTCTGTAAGCATCATAACATTTTACAGCAGGCGCATCTATTCACACTATCAGCAGTTCTTCTACAAGTAGGTGAAAGTAAATGTCAATGTCATTTCCAGGTTGCTTCGGGCCTTGGATAATCATTGACACCATAATGTATTTTTTCTTCATACACAACCAAGGAGCTAGGTTATATATGCACAGAAGCACCGGCCATGTGCTGTGATTGGTGCTCATATCGCCAAAAGGATTCATCCCGTCAGTACACTCCCCGAGCCTTATACTTCTAGGATCCTTGGCAAAATTTTCAAACTTTTTGTCGATTAATTCCCACTGAACCCCATCTTTCAGGTGCCTCATAAACCTATCCACAATTCGCTCGTCATGATGCCACCGCAACCTCTTTGCCTCCCTAGGGTTTGCAAACAAACGCCTCAACCTTGGAATTAAAGGCAAGTACCAAACAACCTTGAACGGGATTCCTGTCTTGATCTCATCGTCCAATTTGTACTTGTCCTTTGCTCTCCTGCGCTTGTATCGTGCATGCTTGCATGTGGGACATGCACGCAAATCTTTGTACTCACCATGGTACAATATACAATCATTCACACAAGCGTGTATCTTCTGTACTTCAAGTTCCAATGGGCAAACAATTTTCTTCGCTTCATTTGTGCTTCTGGGGAGCACATTATCTTTGGGAATAATATCTTTGAAAAGACCTAACATCTCTGTGAAGCCCTTGTTGATAGACCGTTTGCTGCTTTAAATCTGAGAAGCGTCAGGGTGGCACTCAACCTGGAATATTTCATTTTGCAACCTGGATACATTTCTTTCTTGGAGTCTGCATCAATGGTTGGCAGATCCTTGTACCCAATCATATCCTTTTGGGGCCCTCGAAATCTGCAATCATAGCAGCAAAATCTGGCATATCAAGATCGTCGTCATCTGCGTCGACGTCTTGGTTTTCCAGTGGGCGTTTCGGCTTTCCAGTGTTCCATTGGTAGCTTGACGCCTCTGCCCCGATGTTAGATTCAACATCCATGTGACACTGATCGAGGTTTGGCATCTCGCTGCCCTGGGTATCTTCATCCATGACCTCCTTTTCACCGTGTCTGGTCCAACGTGTATATCCATCCATGAATCCCCTAGAGACTAAGTGCATCTGGACATCTGCAACTTCATGTGGCTCTGTATTGGCACAATCAGTACATGGACACAGGATGTAATCCACATCACTAATTCTCCTCTTTCTACTTTCAGCCAAATTCATGAACTCTGTCACGCCACTGATAAAATCTGTGGTTTTTCGATTCTTCATCCATGGACATCGTTCCATCTGTAGCACACGAATGGTAATTAAACACAAAACAACAACATTAATACACGGATTAACTAATGCCCAAAGATGCGTGCATAAATCACAAGGTTTTATTTTAATAATTACTAAGGGCGCTCCATGTTGTTATCCAGACGTGCAATGACAAAAATTAATGGCCAGTCAATTTACACGCAGAGTACTAGTACAACACTACACTTAGGAATTGAATACCTTAATTAAGCCACTCACGAAAAGAATACCTTAATTAATTAGCAGCACGACGACCTCCACCCAGCAGATAGACAAGCGCGATGCGGCGGCACACTGAGACAGCAGGGTCGAGTAGCAAAGCTTAGGGCGGCTGCCACCTGAAGTTCGACCTCCACTATCCCGCCATCGAGCATGATGGATGTGCTCGAATCACGCCGCCGCCGACCTTGATGGTTGAGCTCCTCCTACCTCCCGCCACAGACCAATGATTGACCTCCTATGATGCCATCACCGCCCACGGGCTGAGGATTTACCTCTTCTCCGGTAGCCGCTTCCTAGGCCGCCGCCGCCATCTCTATATGCAGAGCGGCTATTTTTTTGATGGATATCCGTAGAGCGGCTGTTTACACGGCATCTCACTGTAACTCAATTATATGGACAGGGTAGTACATCGCATACGCTTATGTAACGGCAACCGTGTCTAACCTACGTTGTCTTCTCACATAGTTTGGTGCGGAAATCCTGTGTGACGTTGTAATACCTAACACAAACGACATGTATAAACAGTGTGCCATATACAACATATAGTGCCATAAGTAGTTCCCGACGGTTAGCTTATCTCCACAGTTTCCCCATTTCCCCCAAATTCCTACATAGCCTCCAAATTCCCTCGCGTGGCGCTGACATTGGGGGAATGCGTACAAGTGGTGTTGATGGTTTCGGTGCGGCTGCTCCTGCTCGTATCGCCGCCACAATGGCGGTCGCTGCCGAGCACTTGCCTAAGGTCATTAGAAGGTAGGTGTACTACGGATCCGAATCGTCCTGTCAAGTTCCAATCTATCCTGATCTTTTTTAGCATGTCCAAAGTATAGCTCTTTGCCGAATCCGTCCTGACTGACCCCCCCCCAAGGAAAGCGATCTGCCGCCGAATCTGGAGCTTGACTCCAGACTCCGACAACACGAGTTCGACTCTGAGTTTTGCGCCACCGAGAAGTACCAAAAGCTGAGTTGTGTGCACGGGCACACTCTCGCTCGACGTGTATGCATGGAGGGATTCGACATTGGCAGGCGGTTTCTCAGTTTCCCCTTAGAGGTTAGTGATAATTAAGTTCATCATTTTACTTCAGTTAATGACACCGCTCATCCAGAATACTATTTAACATTGGCAGGGATACGAGGCTTGTGCCTTTGTTAACTGGCTGGATGAAGAATGGTATGGCAGGGCTCGGAGTGTTATCACCAAGCTCGCAGAAGATAACATAAAGTTGAAGAAGAAACTGGCTGATCTGGAATGTACAATCAGTACGATGAAGCAAGAAAGAATCAATCACAGGCAACAGATGAAAGCAAGAGACAAGAAGGAATTAGCATGTGTAATTGTGGTTGTCGCATTAGTCATGTTCTCTGCGCTGTTTGCAATGATGATTAGGGGTTTTGTTTGACAGTATTGCTAAAGCACATCTAGATGTGCTCTGATTAATGCACATCTAGGTCCTATGCCATTGATGTTACGCGGAGATTCGTGCAGATATTTTTCTTTGTATTTTTCTTTTCTTTTCTAGTTTGATTATTACTGGCTTTATCAATATGAAGGGCTCAATGTATTGCTTGCCAACTGTCCTACTCCGTTCATACTGGTACCGGTGCATAATCCCAAAACTCGTTCCTTGTTTTTCTCCTGAAAAAGGAAACCAGCCAAATAGCCAATAGGAGTCCAGCGCAATCTCGGGAATTTGGAGCGATAGGGTACAAATAATTGCGGTTGATTATATCAGCGATTAGATAATACGTCAACCCCAGCTTCAATCCC